>NC_050519.1:8013244-8055806 GCF_002922805.2 Oryzias melastigma
ATATATATATATATATATATATATATATATATATATATATATATATATACAATTATTTTAATCCAATAATTAATAACAGGTACTCAAAAACTCAAAACAAAGATAAACTCCCTGATTAGTTTCTTATTCTACAAGTCAAAGTTTCCCAGTCACAATTGTGAGCCACAATGTTTTAAATAAAAAAAAATAATAATTTGAGAGGCTGGAAAACAAAGTGACATTTGAAACAAAACCACTTCCAAGCCCTGTCATTCTTTGCACAGCTCAAAAAGACACAATTCGTTTGTTTGGGCAGGGAAATGTGCTTGGGGATTTGCGGTCTTACTATACAGTCAATTCAAACATCCTAATAGGATGCTACATGTGGAGTTTTAATTTGACTCTTTACTCCCAGGCCTAATTAGGGATGGGATTTTCCCAGCAGCATCCCAGGCTGCAGAGGGAGGCATCAGGCTGTCACTGGGGAGGATTCATGTCTGCTAGGCTTCAGCGCACACAGCTTAGGAAGGCATCAAGCTGCATTTAGACAGCCTTCTCTTTCCCCATCAGCTATTCTTATACTCCATCACAGACTCTGCCACACAGCAGAACCTAAATTTGCACATCTCCAATGGTGGAGCAGAGGAAAAAAAGCATAGACAGACAGTTACAGGGAGAGGGAGGTGTAGAGGCAGAAGAGTGAGATGGAAGGGAAATAACCCATGAATAACTCACAGGAAAATGAGGTAGCGGCACCCGCCCGTTCGCTTTGGCACTTTCCTGCATCTCCCGGCGATGCTGTTTACGGTATTGGTGGGGTGGAATCCCATCTCTGGAATTAACAACAAAGAAATCTTCATAAAAGATTTTCATGAATAAACAACAGATGAAACTTTGAAGTTCAGAGTTTCTCTTTTTTTATTAAAAAAAAAAAAAAATGAAAACATGCAAGCTTGGTGATCCATTGCAGCAGGACAGGTAATCTCACAGGATTATGGTGTTCCCCCAGCACTGTGAGTGGTCTAGCACATCACTACAACAACAGAAAACTTACCCAAGTTCAATTTCAGACAAGTCATAGTGGTTTAAACACTAATCCCTTCATCATCAAACACACTTTGGTCCAACTGTTTTAAAAACTACTGTATTTTTGTAAAAAAAAGTCGTTCCTGAGTATTGGTCACAGGAGCCAAAAAATGTATAATGAAGTAGAAAAAAATAATCTAAATTAAATCTAACCAAGTAGGGGAACAAGAACAGACATTTAATCTTAAAAGGCAAATCATTATAGCAAAATAGATAACATCAATAGACTGATAGCTTCACTACTGTAATCGTTTTTTGCTTTACGAAGAGGAATCTAGTAAATTAGTCCAACATATGAACAATTATTCAGATGACCATAGCATACAGTAGGGAACATGCTAACAAGTCAACTAGACTCTTATTTCACTTCAAACCACTAAATCCATTGAATTCTTCATTGTCTGTGTTGCTTTGGAACAACTTTACTGAGGTCAGCACTGCTTCTTCTGCTCTGCCGTCAGTAGCAAATACTGATACACACACCTATAGTGTCCTCAAGCGGTTGTTAGTGGAGAAAACAACCCTTTTTTAAAGTCACATAGAAGTTGCACCTGAGTATATGTCGCACTCTTGGCCAAACTATGCAAAAAAATCGCATCTTATACGGTGGCAGGCAGAATAAGCCAGCACCGTCTTTGTGTGCTAATTTTCTTTTGTAAAATATTTATTCAAGTTTAACTAGAATGTATACATTTTACACTGAAACCAAAATCCACTAAAATAATTTACACCTTTAAAAAAATCGTATAAAATCTTGTTGTTTTTTTTTAAAAAAAAAGAAAAAATACCCATCAAAATAATACTTTTTATCAGTGTGAATAAGATAAAGAAAATCGACGTGGAATCAGTTTGAGTGATAAAACTGGTTCCTTTATATATATATAAAAAAATAGAAGACTTAAAAATAGTTTGGAGAAGTTTTCCAAAGCTCTTCATTTAAGCATGAGTTTTTGCATAAATTCAAAATAGACATACAACAACCAAAATCTCTGTTAATCTTGTTTCTTCCCAACATCAGTTTCAAGCCTTACCCCCACTGACACAGGGTTTCGTCCAACTACTCTAGTAAGCCCTGAAGTAGTCATTTGATTGCTGTGATCCCACTAGTTCTGTTTTTGGTGTACATTCAGAGGTGTGCCATGGCACAGTTTCCTGATTCCAGGAACGGTACAGTTAACCCTTTAACATCGAAGATGTTGCCAGAAACACCTAAAACACACAGCCTTTTTGACTCTGGTAAGACAGGCTTTGGGACCATTTCTATTGAGACAAAAAATGAACAAACATGGCAACAAAGGGGTTTTCTGGTTCAAAGCTAAGGTTAAACCAGGTATCTGCTGGACTCATAGACCAACACATTCATGAGTTGGTGATGTGGGCAAGTGGTGGCATGTCTTTTGGCTGCCAGAAAGAGTAAATACCTCTAAATTTCAACTGGTGGTCAAAGTAACTATCCCTACAAATGGTAAGGAACATTTTTACTGTAGCTAGGAAGAGCAAACAATAAACTCAAATGTCGTGTTTTTGATACAATTCTGACCAAATGGAGTGCTGGGATTGGCCCCTTGGTGCACCATGTGATGGGTTTATAGTCATATGATGAGCAATATTTGTACATAAAGAAAGATATATGTTTAGGAGATTTGTTGTTATGGAAAAGCCCTTAAAGTTTGTTTGAGTTTAACTTTTTTCCCACTTGGATACCTCTGCAAACCTAATCAAATATAAACAACTGGGATACATTCGCCCCATAAAACATTCACATCTAAGTAGCTGTCTGCTGTGGGGCTAAAAATAATGATAGGCCTCCTTTTCATTTTTTTAAATAGATCCTCGCCTTGTTCTGTAGGTGATAACTCTCATCTACGGATCAAATGTCCATTTTCAAACAAAAATCTAGATAACAGATGTGTTAAAACCTTTGTAACAGACGTTCAAAACTGGGAACACCTTCACAACATGGCAACAACAACTGCTAAAAATGGTTTGTGTGTGCCGACGGCAAAATACATACAAGCTGATGTCCAAGAGGGAGAGCGAGTCAGCATCACTGGACATGCTCTGTTGCTCGCTGTCATTGGCACTGGTGGCGGGGGCCATGACATGACCAGAGTTGATATAGTATGGGTTGACAGGCTCCCAACATGCAGCATGCCTGCAAAGAAATAAAAAATAAAACAGATAGTGCAAAGGAGTTTTATTTTTATCAGATCCTACAGCCTCTCAGGTTAGCAGACATATCTTGGCTACATGCGATTCTTGGCTCGACAGCTCTTCGACACACAACAGTGTACATTCCTTACAAAGCATCTGGCCAAAGATTGGGAGACTTTTATTTGACACCATTCACAGGCATCAACTTTGCTGAACCCACTTCTTAAAGGGCTTTGTATACATGAATTATAGATGCTAGCCATCATTATTCCTTATTCAAATTGGAATTCCCTAAAGCTCTTACCCTGAGCTGTCTCCCTGCTTGGAATGCAGAAACACCGAGAGCAGAAACGAAACCTTTGTGACCAGCAGCTTTTCATTAGCATTTACATTCGGCAGCGAATAATTACAAGCACCAGGTTGTTACAACCAGACTAAAAAAAAAAAAAAAAACCATACAAATACAATAACATGTGACCACATTTCTAATGCCAACAAGAAGAGTGGTAGTTCATTCCTAGGATTGTATACATTCCAAAGCACTAATGATGTTAATATGTAGAAAATGCTAAAAATATATATATTTTTAAAAAGCATCTTTACCCGACAAGACATTTTTTACATTTTCAAGGATTTAACCTTTTCGTGATTCATGCCACATAGTTTTTGTGGCTCTTTTATCCCTCCATTGTGGCTCCTTGTTCAAACATAAAATAAGTCATGGAGACTGCTGACCCCGCCATGTTGACCGTCAGAGTCAGCAGCTCCTTGCTAAAGGCTGGCTAACCAAAACTACCTAAAGAAAACAAATAAACAAAGCCTGCAAACTAAGACTACCAAACCCCAAACTAAAATAACAAAACCCAGCAGTGTAAGACTAATGAGGACAAAGAGAGGAAAAAGAGCAAAAAAAAAGAATAAAAAAAAGCTTTTTTTTTTTTTAGTGAGGATTGCTTAATTAGCATTTATTAAATTTAGATTAGTTACATTTATAAATTGATGGCTGAGGTGCACATAGATGATAAACTTTGTAGGGTTTTACATCCTTGTTGACCTGAAGACGTCTTGTTTGCTTAACGCTACCTCCAGAATGAAAAGATTTAATATGCAAAGCAAAACTCTGGTAAAAAGTTTGAGCTTTTATGAGTTAAAAGCACATATTATCTGACACCACACAACATTGGTTACAAGCTGCCCGGAGCTGCACTGAGATGATTCTGTTTGGCAAAGAGCATCTTTTATAAAAGAAGTTATTTGAGCTTCTGTTAAACGTAAAAAAAAAAATAATAATAATTTGTGTTTACATAGACTTTTAATTGTAAGTAGTTACTTGAATGTGTGTTGCCAACAGGAACAGAGTGTTTGCACCAAAGTTGTTCTTTTGACAAAAACTTCATGAAAAGGTTTTGTCAAAATAAATGAATGGGCCAATTTTTTTCAAAGAATTTTACAAAGCTTAATCAAGGTCCGGTAAATCCTTTAAAACTACCTTTTGCTGAATTCTTTCTATTTCTGCAGGTCTACTGTACATCTTATAAGAAAAAAGCGGAGCATTAAATTAGGTTTCATTAGAGCGGAATGGCCGCATGCTGAAGACAGATATGTCACTCCGTCAATGGCGCACTTTTGTGTCCGACAGCAGATAGCAAACCATTTCTGAGTGACAATCTGACAGAAACACATTTGCTCATTATTTCCGGCACGTCGACTTCTCATTCTTGCATGTAAACTGTTTGGGGGTGTATGTGTGTGAAATTTCATAGTTTCATCGAGATCCCGTAAACAACTCTTGGAAAATCAGGTCCCGCTAGATTGACAACAAAACGAAAGTGCTCTTGTTTCAAAGCTCCCCCTGAACATTAATGAACATAAAGGCCATTCTCTTTCAAGTCAATTCATTTCTTGGAGCTGATCTGAAAGACTTTTTAATGTCTTCTGTTGCATGTCTCTGAAGAGATCTGACACGACTGCTGTAAAATTTAGTCTCACAAAAACCCACCGGGTGATGCTGTGAGGCTATTTAAAAATGAAGCGTGTCTTTTTGTTATTCTAGCCAACTGTTTGATTCCTGAAATAATTATGTTAAAACAAGAACAAAAGTTTTCCTGACTAACGTGCCTTTAATTGTTTGCAATGCAGATTCTCACATCTATGTGGCAGAAACGCTTGGAGCAAACTTTCTTTTGGCCTACATTTCAGAGGTTTCTACCACTAAACTTCAAAAAAGACTTTAAAAAACCCTCTAGCTATACTTTCTGTATCTTACTTATACAAACAGGCATTTGGATTTTGCTGATTTCCATCCTAGAAAGTTTGATGATTAACAAAAATCTAATTTCCGTCCAGCAAACTGATTTACAGAGACCAAATTATAACCAGAGCTTGTTCAGTTTGCAGTAAAGAGTGAAGCCCTGTTTGCTGTGTTTTTGTCATCAAGCAAGTTTTATCAGTGAGTTATTGTCCGTTTGTCAGCTGACGTGAATTCCTGCCTCTCGTCAGGATGGGGTTGCAAAAGCAGCAGCAGAGGTCAGATTTAGGGGCGTCTCTGTTGTTATGTGACCATGACGCAACTGACATAATTCTGTTAAAGCCGAACAGTAATAAGACAGCAGCGAAGCATCCCACAGGTCACAACTGGATCTCTGTAACCCACAATCCCCGGCAAGATGTAATCCTATTACGCAATAAGACTTCATAAATTTGCTGTCAAAGAAGTTTCCTCACTAACTCATTGACCTGCTTTCCTTTTTATGGCCTTGTTTCACCCTTTTTGTATTTCAATTTAATTCAAAATAAATCATAAAAGCCTCTAAATTCAAGATCAATCCAAAGTCATATTTTTAAAGATTTTTCTTTATATTACAGTGAACTTCATAGAACAGGGGAGCCAAACTCAGTTGCACAAGGTGTAAAAATCCAAAACGCACCTTATGGCACAGGCTGAACAGGATAAACATTTTTTGGACACTCTAAAACTAAATTTTTAAAACTTTAAAATTGTAACTTTTTACCATAATTATGAACTAGATACATTATCTGCGATAATGCTAGCGTGAATCCTGTAAGCTGAATTTGGCCCCTGAAGATGCTAGTGCTGATATCTGAAAATGCTGAAGCTGATAGCTGAAATTACTGAAGCTGATAGCTGAAATCACTGAAGCTGATAGCTGAAAATGCTGAAGCTGATAGCTGAAATTACTGAAGCTAATAGCTGGAAATGCTAAAGTTGATAGCTGAAATCACTGAAGCTGATAGCTGGAAATACTGATGTTGATAGCTGAAATCACTGAAGCTGATAGCTGGAAATGCTGACGTTGATAGCTGAAATCACTGAAGCTGATAGCTGGAAATGCTGATGTTGATAGCTGAAATCACTGAAGCTGATAGCTGGACATGCTGAAGCTGATAGCTGAAATCACTGAAGCGAATAGCTGGAAATGCTAAAGTTGATCGCTGAAATGACTGAAGCTGATAGCTGAAATCACTGAAGCTGATAGCTGGAAATGCTGATGTTGATAGCTGAAATCACTGAAGCTGATATCTGGAAATGCTGATGTTGATAGCTGAAATGACTGAAGCTTAAAGCTGAAAATGCTGAAGTTGATAGCCAGCAGAAAATTAGCGAAATTCCAAATTAGACTAAAGAAACTAAGAGGAAAAAAGCTTAGGTTAGCTGAAATGGCTAGCACGAAGCTAAAAAAAATACCTAAACTCCAAAATAGCTTGAAAAACTGAAAAATACTAAATTAGTCAAAACCGATAACAAGTAGCTGAAATATTAGCTAAACTCAAAATACCCTAAAAAAATCTTACCGAATGCCAAAATAGTCCAAAAAGCTAGCAGAATGCCAATTTTTAAAACCATAACTGTTTAATATAACTATAAATAAAAACAGGCAGGGAAACTTTTCTAGACTAAATCAACTTAAACCTTTCAATAATTCTCAACATTTTACTCTCCGTAAAAATCATTTTTGTCAAAACTAAACTAGTTAGAAATAAGAGCAAGATATCATCGGGCCATTAATAACAATAATGTAAAATGATCTGGAGGGCCGAATATAATTACCCGAAGGGCCGGATCCGGCCCCCGGGCCTTGACTTTGACACGTGTCATAGAAGCTTTGAATTACTGCATTTATTCACAATCTTCTTGATCAGTTTTGCCACTTTAATATAAACCTAACTCACTCAGGAAGATATTTTTTCTTCAAAATAAAGATTTTCTTTTATACTCAAGTGAAGTAGCAATGTTTGCATCATATGCACACATGAAGATTTAAGGACCATGTTCTCATATTATGCAATAAAATCAACTCTGACTTCACTTCTGTGTTGATTAACCACAAAAAAATGGCAATGTGTGTTTTTCATACACTATTTCCATGTAACGGCCTGCAGGAAGCCATCCAGCAAAAGCAAACAAAACATTTTTTAACGCTTAGAAGTAATCAGTTCTGCGTGAATCAGCATAAAACATTGAAAGTGCAGAAGCGGAAGACAAAATCGCAACAGAAACAGCCAGGGGAAAAATGGTGCTCAGTCTCGCAGAGTCGCTGCAATTAACAGCGTAATGCTCTCAATATGAGTACAGAAGTCTAATCATCCACTTAGAGGGTCATTTAATACTAACAGGCATCAGCAGATTTGGCATTAAAGAGACTAGAGAAACATCTGCATATCTTCCTTCAATATAAAGGAAATGTGCCTCTCAGGACACAGGAAAGAGCGCAAAAGCCTTATTCCTATTTACATTTAGGTTATACTTATTCAGAGAAAAGCAGAAATGGAAGAATTTATCATTGATGAGCCAAGCTGTCTTAGTTAAGAGAATCAACTGGAGGAGACACGAGCAAAAAAGAAGAATATTGACTTTAAAATCTAAATCCACAACCTAAAAATCTGAATAAGAATTGCTGATACAAGACAAAAACACAATTGAATACATTTTTTTTCAATTCAAATATAAAAAGGTAATTTAAAGTGACTTTAAGAGTTTCTACTTGGACTAATTTTCCTGAGGTGTCTTCCTCTCTGCCTCTTTCTGAGCCACAAGCACATTTTTGTGTCAAACTTAAGCTGCAGGTAAGTTTTAATCTTGTGTTTAATTCAGCAGTTTGTTGAAAACATTCTTTTACCTGAACTCGTAGCTGTCCTGGCATCTGGAGCTGCTGGCGACTCGCTGCGACACCGTCTCTATCAGCAGCTTCTGAGTGAGCTGGACGCTCGATTGGGAGTCGTAGTCGGGCTGCTCTGCCGGCCCTTGGTCACATCTCCACTCGTCAATCTCATTTAGAGTCGGTAAGTAGCTCGACAAGCCCTCTCCTTTTCCAGAATCAGAGCCGTGGTCGTGGAGCATCTTAGGGCTTTCCCCTCCTGTTCGTGCGTATTCCAAATACGTATCAGATTTAAGGAAGAGCGGGTACGTGTTTTCCTCCATCATGGTCTGGATTTCAGCCTGAGCTTGGTCAAACATGGCAGGATCTATGTGCAGTCTCATCAAACTGTCTTTGATGAAGCACTTTGTCGCTGGTTTGATCTGTCTGGAAACAATCCCATTGTTGTCCAAGATGAACTTCTTATAAATCGCTTTTGCCAGTTTTACCTTCTTTTCCTCGTTGCCCTCATTGGCCTCAAGCTTCCGGAAGCCGCTGCACGCAAACCAGAAATCCAACATATCTGCACAGTCTTCCTGTTTGAGGAACTTCCGAAACAGATGGATGCCATCCTGGTCATCCAGCAGAGAATGAAGAGACTCGGCCCATTTCAAGTAGGGTGGTGTTGGGGAGGCGCTGCCCTCTGGCTCATAACCCAGATCCAAGTCCGGTCTCCTTGGCGTAGCTGTAGGCGCTTCACATTTAAGGCTCTCATTTTTCGAGGACAAGCCAAGGTTGATGTTTAGGCGACCTTCACTGGACAAAAGCTCCCCTTCTTCCCCAGGGACTGGGGGTCTAGGAGCATCCTCGGTGAAGCTCCCGCCGAGGTCTGCTATGTGGCTCCTTTTCTCGCTTATGTTCATAGTCTCTGCATCCATGAGCGCCGTCCCCGTAGAGCCCGCCCTGCACAATGGTTCGATCCAGCGTTCTGGCTGTGCCACTGCGAAAACACTCCTGCAAGAAGGAGAAACCGTAATGAGATTCAGCTCACATCACTGGAAGGAACCGCAGCTCTAATCTGAGCATTACTTCAGTAACTCACGCTCTCGCATCGATCTCACACTAATCTGTACTCAGCAATTGATCAGTTCCATTTTCACACAAATGTTCAGATGCAGTGAGGAGGAATTGTATTTATCAGAAAGGGTTGTGTCAGTTTGGAAAGTAATGCCGGAGGGGGTTAAAGCATGAACAGAGCACCTATGAAAGAAACTCTCTGCAAGAGAGGTTCATGAATAACATTCATAAAATTTGACAAGAATCTGAAAAACCTTTTTTTTTTTCCTTCCCTGATCAGAAACTTAAATCTTAGGTCGTTCGATAGTCTTGAGGCATTTTTTTCCCCTCTCCTGAATGTACTGTTGAATTCCTGTGATCAGTAATGAGCTCTTGATTTACATGCACAAGGCATAATATTACTTCATTCATTTAATCTTAATTAGTGTTGGAAAGCCGTCAAATTTAATTCACAGGGGGTTTACCGTTTTAACTATGAATCAGCCCATTCTTTTTTTACTTTGAGTTGATATACAGTATTTTAAATGTTAAGTAAGGACATTTTTAATTAATTCCCTTCTGATCGGCTGAAAAATGGCAAACTAAATGATTTTAAGGAAAAAAAATAAAGATACTCGACAAGTGTGCTGCCTGTGTGTTAAGCCTCCCAAATACAGTGTCAAATTTTAATTTAAGGTCTCTCACAGCTGCAGCTGACTGTTCAAATTTACACTTCCACAGAGAAGCTACTGTTTTTTGACAGCTGCTGGCAGATTCAAATCCTAGTAAGGGAAAAAAAGATGAACATGGAGCAGATTTTACATTTTCGGTCTAAATGACTTTCCTATTTTTAGCTCTGAGCACTTGTTGACTCTAATAGGATTAAAATGAATGCTGGGAAAAAGAGAAGATTGCAGCTGGTTTCACTGTGATATCATTAAAAATAGTCTTAATGGTGGCTAGAATGCCTTTTTTTTCTTTTCAGGGCACACCCACATTCTCAATAGAATATTTTAATCCGAATGAACAATGAAAGTGGGGAAGAAAAAAAAAACAGTTTCTCTGAGCAATCCAAAAAATGAGGCGTTTTGGCAAGCAAAATTGTCCAGAATGACATTGTTTCACTAAGATGACATAATCCACAGAATTTTGGGAGACATGTAAATGCCAAACGAAATTTCACACTTTAAAAATTGCATTTAATTAGCAATAGCTTGCATATAACACCAATGGAACAAAAAAAAATAAACTGACTATATTAAAGACCCACTTGTGTTTTTGCATTTTTAACATGTTCTTGTGGCATTTTTCTGATGACGAAGGACATATATAAAAAAATTATTTATTCAAATAATTGTGAATTAGGAGCAGACAAATGAAGTTGGAAAAAGCCTGAATTTGTGCTGCTACGGAAAGCCACAAGCTCCCTGCTGCACTCCATTTTGATGCATTCTTTTGTAGACGACTAGATCCATGCACATCTTCGTTTTATTCGCCTGAACTGGCATCTGGCTCAAAACTGTATGCCTGGATAGCTCCAGTATTGATTGCCATTTTTTGTTGCACCGGTAATGTTAAGTTGGGGGTGTGAAGGTTGTAAGCTAGCAAGATAGTGTGTAAAAACAGGGGGCAGTGTACAAGTTATACATTTTGAGGTAAAATCTTTTTTTAAAGATTTTAATAAAAAAAATGCAGATTTAAAGAAATATGAATGGAACCTTTTTCTTAGACTGCTTTTTAAGTCCAGAACTTGTACCAGGTAAATAAAGCTATGAAGCATGTAAACCTTGTGCCATCCTATGTTTACATTAAAAGTGGGTCATCTGGGCCCCACAAGACACCCCACTGAACAATTAATTTTAAGGATTTTTTTTTTTTTTTTTAATTTTCATTGGTGTCTGTGACAGACATAAAATCCTGTCCACCTTTGTCATGGTAGGGATCACACATCAATTTAAGAGTGGGGTCATCTGAACTCCATAAGAGAGCACAAGGGTTAAAAGCCTTCTAGGGATCATTTATTATAATTATACTATTTCTATAAAAAATAAATTAATTAATTAATCATAGTTTCTAGAGCGACAGGAGTTCATTTAAAATTTGCCTTTGATTTGAGTGCGGGTGAGCCTGTCCCTACTTCCCAATATCCATTTGTTTACCTGTTTACAGCCCCTCAATAAAAAATGGTGAGCAATATTGGAGCAATCCAGCTGTACCGTTTTGAACCAGATGCCAGCTCATATGAAGAAAATGGAAATTTAAATGAATTATCTGCAAGAGGAGCTGAGAAGGGAGCAAATAACTTGCTATAGAAGAGTCTACGTAACAACTGTAAGCTTTTTCTAATGTCATCTGCCCCTAATTCATAACAATTTGAATAAGGTAATATTTAGAAATCGAATTATTTTTACGTTTATCTTACAAAAGGAGAAAAAGGCCCCAAAACATGTTAAAAACACAAAAAAGCACAATTTTTGTCAGACTTTAGTACCAGGCAATTAGAATGGAAGGTGGATTTAACACTATTTAACACTATTATTGAAAAATAACAAAAAAAGAGTTTTGGTATTCTGACACTAATTATTTTTTATAATTTCCGATTACAGACCACATAAAACACGTACAAAAATCACTCAAAGAACAACCACGTGAGTTGCGCTCCTGACGGCCAACGTGTCAATCCTGTCGATATTTGGCCCTAATGGCTTGCCATAAGATGGAGTTCGGACGCAGCGGTGGCGAGTCCGGGTCGCGCACTTGCAGGGGTTCTGCTTACCTTGAATGAAACTCAGCGTCTCCTCCATGTAAAGAGTGTGCGTGAGCCTCTCATCACATTCACGGCTCCAGCAGAATGAGCGGAGCGGCGGAGTGGGGGATGGGAGCCCCAAACAAACTCCACATACACCCGGAGCCAGGCCTCTCTCAGCAGCCCACTGACAAGTGCGCAAAGTTCATCCCAGAGCTGCGGCCCCAAACAGCCCAGAAACTCAACAGGAAGCGACCGCGAGCGTCGATGATCCCCAGACTTACAAGCGAAGCGGTGTTCTGTTTCCCCCCGACTAGCGCAACCTCCAGCGGGTGGAGTGACGCGGACCTGAGCGCCGGGAATGCTCCCGTCTGCGTGGATCAGCTGGGCGGACAGCGCGCGCGGCGAACGGCTTCATGGCTGCGAAGTGCAGGACTTTAGGAATAACAAAGACGCTCCGCTCTCCATGGCTGTCTCTCACTGACTGACTGTGCAGAGCCGAGGCTTTCCTGCAGAGGATGATGCACAGCGCCTCGCCCGTTCACTACACAAACTGTCACCGCTTCCATTCATGCCCTCATCCTCTCCTCCCTCCATCGCTCAGGTGTCTCTCACCACCTTAATAAGCATCTATAACAACCACGAGTATAATTATGATTACTGATGGTCCTCCGAGTTGAATATATAGAAAGCAGGTTGGGCAAAATATGAAGGTCAGTGCATGGTTTGATTCCCAGCCACAACAATGTCAAAGTGTCCTCTGGCAAGCAGTTTTGCTCTACATTCCTCCAAGAATAATCAGTTATTGGGGGAAAAAATGAAAATAAATCCAAAACGCTTGAGTGCGCTAAAACACTTCATTTGAATTGCTGTGTATTTATTATAATTTCCAAAAACAATTTGATTCATAAAAGCCTGGATCTATTCAATTCCGATTTTTTTTTATTATTTCAATTCAATTTTGAGTTTTCACATTTATACACATTTGTTTAGAAATACATAAACAATCAATAATATGTTTTAAATATACTTATATTAATCAGAAACAGTTCACATACTGTAAAATGTAATAATGAGATTGTTAATAACAGTGTTACATGGTTTCTCAAAAGGAGAAACTAACAAAAATGTTCAAATCATTAACATTGAAAACATTGTTCTGCCTCTCCTGGACGGTGTTTCAGTTTGGCCACTAGGTGGCAATCATGTACACCTTATTCCAAAGTATAAGCCAAAAACTGTGTTTTGGACCACAGATGGTTAATTAAAAAAAAAAAAAAATTGTCAAAAGAGTTTGGAAAGTTCAAGATGTTCATTTAGTCAGCAATGTATGTTTAGGTCGACCAAACATTAGCATTAGCCGTCCTATGGAAAATGCCATTAAGCGTTAGCATCAACCTAACAGACTTTAGCTTTGAGTGCTAAATCAATTTATATTTTTATGAATGGAATTTTGATCTGTTAAGCTTAAATCGATTTAAATATATTTCATAAACCCAGGCCTAGATTTTAGTGTTTTTAACATGTTCTTATGGGATTTTTCTAATAATGGAGGACTTGCTTTTCCTGTGTATTTCTTTATTGAAACCACTGTGAATCAGCTATCCACCCTATTCTAATGGATCCACTTGCAGACAAATAGATCCATCATTGTTTTTCTCGTTCAAGTTGGCTCAAAACTGTAATCTGGATAGCTCCAATATTGCTATTCATTTTTGTTGCGTTGGAGGTGTGAGTGGCTGTAAGCTAGTGGGAAAACATGTGGAGAGACAGCTCTCAGCAATAGAAAAGAGAAGGGGGCGGGGTTGCCCTCGAATTAGAGATGAATTTCTATTAAACTATTGATACTCTGCAGAAACTATGTCCTAGAAATTGACATACTTCTCTAAAATATTATTAATATTCTGGCTAAAAATGGCATATTTGCATTAAAGACAACTGAGAACACTTTTACTTTAGATGACTGAAGTGGAACTTTAAATGCTGGATATATAATACAAATGAGGTTGTCAGAATTTCTCGGTTTAATACTGAACTTCATGTTACATCTGTACTGCATGTACTGCATGTATGTTTACATTGATGTATCAAATAAATTGTGCAAAATTTATGAAAAATTTATCTTTTTTTTTTTTTATTAAATTACACTAAACTTGTTATAAACAAATTGAAAGTTTTTTTATTGTAACTCTCTTATTAACAATAAATAAAATAATTCAGATTTTTTTTGTTTTGTTTTGCATCCACAAATCGCATATCAATCCTAAACATAACCGTGATGCAAAAATCAAGGTTTGAACTGCATTGTGGGAAAAATGAGTCGTTGGATCTCTTCTATACAAATGAATCAAAATCAGACAGAATGAAACATGACAGCATAGCTTGAGCTGCCAATAGGTCCTCAAATATCTATAATGCAATTTCCAACAAAGAAATCCATTAAAATGAAAAATTGCTCACAATAATGTAATTTTCCATCTATTTATCATTCCAATTCAGGCTGTCAGCAGAAGCCTTACGTCCCCTGAAAAGCTTGTTCAAACCTCGAACCATGTTAACGTATGAACTCTTTAAAAATTTATGACAGCAGCATAAATCATGAAAAAACATTCTATAGCTTCTTCTGAGCCAGAGGCAAACAATAGCCTTTCACCAGGTTCAGCTCTTCAGCTTTTACAGACTCTCCCAAGATAGCATTCTCTCTGTAATAACATAAAAACGCACGAAAATGGTGGAAAAAGACTTTTTGTGGATCAACATGTCTTACCTTGAGTTTGATAGTCTTCCTCTTACATCTTCCAGCCTTTTGTCCTGTGACTGAGGATCCCATTGCACTGCTCTTTGACACTCGGTGCTGCAGGGCTGAAGCCACTCTCACCGGGATGAAATGGAAAGGTCCGTTTGGAACCAAGCCCTGCCATAAGAACTTGTCTTTGTTGTCAGCTTGTTCCTGAAAATTAGATGTGATAGATGCACAGACATATTTCAGTTTTGCAGTTTCACTATCATTTAATTTGACTTAATATTGGTGCAAGATACAGCACATAAATGAGTTGTCATCAAGGCAAAAGTTAGAGTACACTGGTCAGTGGTCACCAGCTCATCCCAGAGTCAATAAAAGACAATGCATACAAAGAAACAAATCAACAAAGAATAAACAAGTTTGAACAAGGAACCATCTTTTACCAGGTCACTATTGAGAGCTTTGGTGTCCTGGGTTTGGCAGAGCTTTGACCTTGTGTGAATGGACTTTCTAGCTCTGCCGAACCTTGGGCAGGGGAGCACTCCAGGTCACTATCCTGTCCATCGGGCTTGATTGCTTCAGCCAACAGGCTGACGGCCTGTCTAGGGTGTATCTCGCCTTCACCCAACACTAACCAGGACAAAAGCTGAGTCTCTGATTGGTTGATGTGCCATGTCAACCTCTCTAAACTTCAGGTTTTTGAAGTCTTGATGCCCCACGTCTGCCGCTCAAATCGCGCTGCTGCCGTACTGATGCACCACAGATCGTCTGTACATGGACTTAACATAACATTGAAACTTGATGCCCCTGCCATGCAAATTGCGCCTAGTGTGAATGCAGCTATAGGACGTTAGGAAGTCTTGGTGAAGTAAAAGACCCAAAGCTGTCTTTATTGACAGGGGAGACAGGGAGCAGCAAAAGGAGGAACAGGAGCGGATTTGAGATGTTGAAAATAGATTAGCAAACATGAGGAATAAAGAATGAGAAAAGTGAATTGAGAGGAGTGTATGGTGGAGGAAGAATCAAGATGAGGGGCCAGGAAGTATGAATTTACAGATAGAGTAAGGGTAAAAAATACAGAGTCATTGGATAGGAAGAACAAGTAAGGAGAGCCATGAAAGACTAAAAAAATGATTGTAGAGTTAACTTAAAATAATAAATGTTGTTGCTCTAGCTGTATTTATTTAGAGGTCAGGTGAAGTGAGAGCACTATCAAGATGATTAAGTTTTGGTTCTGCCCCTAAAAAAGGGGTCGGCAACCTTTAACAGTAAAAGAGCCATTTGGGCTCGATTTCTACTGATCAAAACCTAGAAGGAGCTGTATAGTCTTACTTTAGCCTTTAAGAATTTTTTTAAATAATAAATATGAATTATGTCTATATATAAAAAATGGCTTCTTTTCTTCAAAAAGAAGTCAGTCAGCAGTGATTGGTCTGAGTCGATCTGAGTCAGCATTTCTACGCCAACCATCATCACCAATCAGGAATGAGTTTGTTGGAAGTCCACAACCTCCAGTTGAAGCAGGGGGCATGAAATCTGCCAAACTAACGCTTTGATTGTTTGACGGGAGACCACATACTACAACATACTTTTGAGGCATCTGATTGACTAGTGTACAACTTGAATAAAAACACTACTGAACAAAATATGATGAGCTGAGGAACCAACAATAGTTATTCTGACAAATAGAATGACTAATAGCTGTTTATTTCTCAATAGAAGTCTGTGGGATTTTGGCTTCTTGGAACCAGCAGGTACTTCCTGATTGGATACAAGGGGGGAGGAGTCACTCAGTCCACACTGTTAAAAGTAAAACATTGGACCAATTAACACAAGTACTGCCATTTTTACATAGAAAAATAGTAGTTAACATTTTGAGTTGAGTAAGCTGTCAACTTAAATTTTTAGATTGATGAAAACAAATAGTATTAAAGGTAACAACTAACAGAACTTTGGTCAATTGATAAAATGTTTTACTTTTTTCAGAGCAGTTCTCAATGTCACGTTTGATAAATCTTTATTGTTTGTAGCATTTTCAAAATTTTATTTTACCTGATAGTTGGAACAGAAATAAGTCATCGTAAAACATAGACAACAGATGACCAGTTTTCCAAAGCTGCAGGCTATTTGTTCTTTTTAAAGCATTCTGTAACTATTCTTACTGTGTAGATAATCCTAAAAATGACTGAAATCACCTACATTTATACCAAACAGTAACATATTTCTATGAAGTGAAGAGGACATAGAAATTGGAAGCGTTACATTGGGATGAAATGTTGACTATCTAGATAGGAGAAATTCTCATATACCACATAGCATAAATATTTATATGAGTGATAAAGGATACAAACAATGCTTAAAATTATTCAAACTCAGCCTGTATAATGTATAATATAAAAATTCTATACATTTTAACACAAGAAGTCCCTAAATTTCTAAGATCCTAAACTTTCATCATGATGATTTATATGATACTGGTACTTCAAGTACATATGAAGCGTAAATCACAAGATATTCAAGGAAAAATTAATTATCATTTCAAAATAAGGCTGATTTCTACATAGAAACACAACAGTTATTGCTGCAAACGTGTAGAATGTCACTAAAGTGAAATTAGATCCAACCATACGGCAAGTCGGACAGGACAAAAACACACTTTTAACCTTTTAACAAATTTTTTATTTTTACTTAAAATTCTGTAAAAATCCCACTAAGAGTAAGATTTTTATTGAAACTTTGATTCCAGTTGTGATAAAGCAATCACAACATAACAATGTAAACTAGAAAAGCAGCTGAGTTCTTCGTTTTTTTGGGGAGGACACACCATTTCAAAACCACAAAAAAGTACACAGAGCATAAAACTGCAGTAGTAGTCTAAGGTAGTTCTAGATCAAACAGTAACTAGAGAGCTGAGAGTCTTAATTCACAAGATATCTACAAATAGACAAATGAAAACCGCTCTTCCAACAGTTACAAAAGAGAAGTAAATGTCTGAGAAACAATAGAAACGTCTGTTTCTATCAGAGATGAAACTGGGGTTTCTAGTTATTTAAATCAAAGATGATCTAGATCTTTTATATTTTTGCAATAAAAAATTGAACACTCCCAAAAAAGTGGATTAAATGTAATTAAAAAAAATCTCTGATGTTTTCTTTACCAACATCCAGCTGAACTGAGTTCATGTCTCCTTCAGTCTTTTCAGGGCTTTTTTGTTCCACCTGTCACTATGGATTTAGACTCTCTTGTAGGAATTGGCTGAAAAAGGCTTATCTGAGCAGAAGACTCTCTGATGAACAAAAGCCCATTAAGACGTTTAAAGGAAAGCTTTCAACCGAATTGCTCGCAACAAAGATTTCCATTTTTTTCATAGTGGGTGAATGAGCTGAAATGAACAAAAACAGACAAAAAAAAGAATTCATGCTTTTTTTTTACTCCTGTTAATCCAATAGTGGGATGGATTCTCTTGGATTAATTCAATATTACAAAAGCTGTTTATATTATATATTTATTTTCATTTTTGTGCTTTTTGTAAAACTAAAATACCCATTTTATTATTTCATACCCATAAATACTTCAAAGAAGAACATTGAAAACCTGTCTGAAAATGTATTCTGGAGTCCCGCTGATGTTCTTTGTTCAGACTGAACGGACAAGTCTTGGAGTGGATTAGACACACAGGATTGAGCAATGTGCAGACAGGACAGGAGTTTATTTTTTGCGTCTTGTAGAGGATCACATACTGGGAATAATGGAAAAAATCTTGAAAGAATCCATTCCAACAGTTACAGACACAATGACAAAGACAAAAAAGCATGGAACAATTGGTCTACCGCCCAACATCAGGCGGACGGATGACAAAATTCTACTATTTTAATGGCCAACTATAGTCTACCATAACTGGATGATTGGTCAAATCAAATGATGTGCTTTGGTGTTGATGAAAAGGAAGAATCAACAAAACAATATGGCTCAGACACAGAAAAACGACTTTAAAGAGCGATGCGCAATACAATGGCGAGTCACTGGTAACGGTAATTTCTTCTTGGCTGATACAAAGGCAGACATTCGACCTCCTGATTTACCTTTCCGTGGGCTTCGTGGTTCTGTTGAGCTGAACCGCAGACAACTCCCACTGCTTTTTTATGGACGGAATACAGTCCTTCGTCGTCTGCGGTGAAGACTGCCGCCATCTTTTATCACAACAGAGTCCATCTGTCGATGGTTCTTCCCCTCTTTCTCTGTTCCAGCCCTCTGTTTGTTGTGGGGGGGTGTTCTTATTTCGCATCCAACATCAAACCACCATATCGACGGGCTCATGGGCCGCCCAGCAGGGGGGGTGGCTTGAACATACTGCATTGGCTGTTGTCCTTTTCCAAGCTTCAGATGAACTAACCATTTTTCTCAGGAGTTCATAGACAGACTGTGAATTTTTTTTATTTTTTTTACTCCGGCCTGATTTCAACAAGATTGATCTCAGAGCTCGTCTAAAAAAAAATATATATATACACATTTTTTGACTGATGCAACATCTGACTGATTCTTTCAAACTCACATATAAGTATTTCTCTGGAATTCTTTGATCTTCATCTCAAATGAAAAGAATTACTTTCATTAAATTTCAAAAATTCTCCTCCCTCACCTTCCTCCTCTGAGTCTTTCCTTTTTCCATAGCTGGACAAGATTTCCATTAAATTTTTTCTGAAAGAGGAAAATCTGTACTTAAATCTGCAGCTTGAGCTGCGGAATCTGATTGGGGGAGATGCTGTGACCATGGTAACAGACTCAACAACTGCAGTTTCTATCTCCAATTAAAATAAAAGTCTTATAGAATAATAAAATCAAGCGGCAGAATCCCGTTTTTGTCCACTCTATCCAAGTTAAGCGGACACAGAGAATGCACAGTGACATAAAAAAAGAGGAGGAGACACGTTATGACCTTTGTAATGAAGCGTCATCAGCTGCTCGCACTTCAAGTGGATTTCATGGGTGCATGTTGAGCGGGGAGCCGGGTCACATCCAGCAAACTGGTCACACAGTGACCAGTTCTCCCCTCAAGCTGCACCAGCAAACTGTTGTGGGGCTCAAGAATCATGGAAATGTGTGATTAAGCTATTTGTATAAGATTGAGAAGGAAAGCTAACAATGAAATATAAAAATACAGGCAGGTGAGTCATCAAGACACACACTGGTGGCTTTAATATTTTTGCATCCTTTGCTCAATCTGATCTAAATCCATGATGCTGGAAAACTTTGTATCTTACACAACTGAATTTTACAAAGAGGAGCGTTTGTTGTCATCTGGAATAAGATATGTCAAATGCTACACCGCTACAATTTTATCTTTTTGCAGCCAAAACAAATATTGGTTTCAAAATTAATCTTGTTATTTAGTTGTTTGTTTCCAATTAATGAAAACTAACAAGATTTTATGACCAGAACTCAATATTGGACATTATTTGGGTCGTGTCATTTTGATTGACGGGTGGATGAACCCAACAAAACACTCGCTTTGGACCATTTTTTGAATGTTGTTGAGTTGGCAGATGTCAGACCCACTTTAGGCTTCATCCTGATTGTATACAGTAGAATCTATGGATTAAGTCAGAGATTATCAGTCCAGTATGTATATGTTTGAAAGTTAAAGCTTCTTAATATGTTGCTATGAGAAATGCACAAGCCACCAAAATCAAGTTTAAAATCCTGCCAGGCTCTGTTGTTCTGTTCTCTATTCTCATTTATATCACCTCTCCTCTATACTTTATTATTTATTATATTCAGTTCTCTGTGCTTCTGTTTGGTGCAGTGTGATTCACATGTTGTTCCAGAGTACATGAAGCCAAATGAGGCAATTCTTTTGTGATGTATAAATAAATTTGAAATGCTTTGAACCACCAGTGTTTTGATAGTAGCCTACAACAGTAAAATGCTGTTTAGGTAAGTTTGAGATATAAGTTTAGATAAAAATGTTTATCTGGGTCAGCTCTCCGCAGATCCATGAGTTTCACTTGTAAAATGCAAAATCAGCTCATGTTTTAGCACGTTAAAGAAATTCTTAAATTGTCTAAAAATTGAATAAGAATTTGACTGGTCACATGACTGGTGGCACTGTCAGCACTAGCTACATATACCAAAAAGAGAAACAACTGTCTGTAAGACAAATCTTGGAGCAAAATACCTTTTGATTAACGACCCACTAATAAAACTCATGTTTTTAACATGTTCTAGCAACATTTTTCTCATGATGGATGACAAATATAAAGAAAATTGAGATTTTCTTCATCATTGTTAATCAGGTTGTTGTATTATTAGGTTTATGTAGAAAAGGCTGCAACCTCCTGTTCCGATGCATCCAGTTTTAGACCAAAAAAAATCCATTATTGCTTTCATTTTCCTTGTCTGAGCTGACTTCTGGCACAAAACTGTACGGTTACTGTACTGTTGCTTAAATATTGCTCGCCATTTTTGCTGCACTGATAATGTTAGCTTGGGGTTGTGAAGGGGAGTGTAAGCAAAAGGATTATGGGAAATGAGGAAAGGCTTAGTCCACACCATTAGCCCTGCCCACTACTCTGAGGTGAATAAAAAAAAAAACCTCCTAAAATAAAGATGCAATATATAAAATATATTTGTTACATAAAAAAACAGTAAAAATGGAGACATTAGATGGTTCTTTTTAAATATGTGCTCACAAAATCAGGCCTAAAAATGTCATTTTTGGTTTCTTAAAATGAACAGCACAAAGAATGATATAAATGTGTCATCCATCAGCTGTCAGAAATATCTGAATATCCTCACAATAAAAGATGAATGTTAGAAGTCTGCGGCAAAAATATTCTTTCCCGTACATAACAGCTAAGTAAGAGAGATGTATTAAAAAAGTGGTAATAAATAATGAAATATGAGTGTGAATGTGTTTTTTTTTTTGGTCAACTTCCTATGAAAAAGCTGCAAGATCCATCCATGATCTCTGACTGGTGCAACAACAATTTCTTTTAAAAAGCCCTTCATAAATGAACACTCCTTCACAAAACATGCATATTCATTGTTTCAGACACGATTGTCTTATAAGAACAACGAAACACATTGTCTGCTTCTTTGGTTGAGAAACCCTGAAGTTGGCCGAAACGGCGCAGGCGCGGTGGCCAAGTGGTAAGGCGTCGGTCTCGTAAACCGAAGATCGCGGGTTCGAACCCCGTCCGTGCCTTTTAAGTGCTACAACAGTTACATAAAATTCTTCGCACAAGAAAAGAAAACAATACAAATCTTGAAAAGACATATTTCAAAAGAAAGTTGTGAAAAGGTTAATTAGTTGTGTGATAATATGACCGAACGCCAAGAAATTAAACATCCCAAAACAGGACTTTCTTCTTTTTTTTAATTTTATTCTTCTGACCGTAACCTAATATTCAATTCCTTGCAAAGGTGGGATACAATCAGATGAGTGTTTTGGGGCTTTGACCCATGCTGCTGGACCACCTTGGTGTCGAGTCCCATTTCAGTCTTGGCAATCAAACTATCCACAAAGAACCTGTGTTTGCTGAGTGACCTCCAAGCTTAAAAGCATAGAGAAAATGAAAGATTTCACTTCACTTCCGTGTAGCTCTAGTTACTCACACGGGTTTTGTTGGGAAAATGGCTCCCTCTGCTGGGTAAAATGAGAACTTCACTTTAAAAAATCCTTGTATGTTAGATAATTTAAATACAGAAGAGGAAACTGTGGCAAACAAATTAGAGAAAGCATGTGATCTCCACAGAAAGGATATGACATCACCTTAAAAGTATCCATTACATGTTGACTTGATAGATAAGTCATTGCTTGTTAAGTAGAAGCCAACTGTCACTGGATTGACAGAAAAACGCTTGTTTAATAATAGAAAATAAAGTTTTACACAGCTTGACTGTCAATTGATCACTATGTGGCAGAGTATTGGTTGATTTTGACACAACACTGTTTTCTGCGATTTTCAAAGTTTACTGAACAGTCAAATAGCATTAATCACTCACAAAATTATTATTTTTTAAAAAGAAAAACCTTCAGAAATTTGCTTATTTTATTTATTTGCTCTTTTAATGTAAATGAGATACCATCTGCAAAATTGTAACCCATCCAACCTGAAAAACATACAATTTTCTCACTTTCTCATCAAAAATCCAAGTATAATCCAATAAAAATAATAATTAAAATACTGTTTAATATGGTACAACTCTTTTTTTATGTTAATTTTAGTTTTTTGTCAAATTAATTTTTATTTTTATGAAAAACTATTTAAAAACACCTCATGTTTCTATCAAAAAAGGCACTTAAAGATGAAGATTCAATTTCTGTCAGTAAATATTGCACATTGGATGCTCGTAGCCGCACATGAAATCTGGCCATAAAGCATATTTCTGGATGTAAGGTGCTTTTCTCAAACACTTGGCTGCCTCTCGGTCGCATTTACACAGCATCTTCTCACATTTATCCTTCAAGTCCTCTGCAAAAAAAACACAGACAATTCTTAGTGGATAAGCAGCGTGTATCTCATTTTTAAGATGTTGGACTCTTTAAGACAACTACCACACTCAGCTTTCCTGTCCTCACACGTCCAGTGATACTGGGCCGTTTTAGTCTGGCAGCCGAGGACTTCTGCATCCCCGTAACAGCAGTCGTGTCTGTGGCAGCACCTGCAGTCAGGATACATGGAGCGCTTTTATTTTGAAGGCCATCTAGAGTGAGCAAACAATGTTTCTGGCACACCACAGCTATTTTAAAGTCAGGGCGATGGTTTTTCACGACTGATAGTTTTGCAGACAACTGGCTTTTAGGGTGGCGAGATGTCTTGTGGTGATTTAGAAAAAAAAGGAAATGGAGGAGACGTTAATTAGGATTTGGGTGTGGACGTTTTGGATGGAGACACCACTTCCTGCTTCCATCCCATCACACATTTGTGGTTTAGCGAGTCAGAATATGCACACACATCTGGATAACTAAAGAGGTAGAGAAGGGAAAACAGTAATAATTTCTGGTGGATATACTCTGAATGCCATCCTTTGTATAACATAATGTATAGGTTGACTCTACGCAGAACAAACAGACTCCTTGCAATTTGGCATGCTCTATCATCAGGTGTCACAGTGTGTTATTATAAGAAAAAAAAATAAAACACAGGTTTCAAGTTAATTTTCTTGGCGTCTGAATATAGCTGCTACCTCACCAGTCTGCTCGGTCTCTGGGCCATCCTTGACCACCCAGTCCACAGTAGCATCCATACATCATATAGGCCAGGGCCGATCTTCCTGTGCTGCATTTGATGGCCCCCGCCAGCTCCAGTAAACCCCTTCTGCTCCTCTGGGAACTGTGTGCTGCCACAGAGGCGACCGCCACCGCTGAGAGACATAAACAACTTTCATTCGTCTGAGCTCTCATCCATTGTCATCTGGATGGAGTTCTATGCAAAAAATAAAAGAAAATCGTCCCAAAAAACTATTTTTCTAGTCTTCCAAACTGTTTCCCTACTAATACAAAGTTACATTTGAGAAAGAAACATTCTGTGTTTCTTTTTCTTGCACACAAAGTATTTTCCTAATGACTCACTGTATTAAAATTGACACACCTTTTCTAAATATCAAAACTTTCCACATTAAATTACATCATCTGCAAAACAAACTCAAGTCTCCTCTGCATAGTTTTCTTGCGTACTTTTAATCTGCTGCTATAAACCGCAAAAAATACTTTAAAGTAAACGATCCTCTTACCAGATGAAATGAGAAGTATCCGGCAAAAAGCCATCATGACAGCAAACGAGCAGCTGAAGTCTTCACGGCGAGTGTTCCTCGACGACCAACGACTGAGTGAAGCAGGAGCTGTTTTTAGAGGCTGTCTCAGTAATCTCCCGAGCATCATCATTGGTCACGAGCTAATCCAATGTTTATGAAGCTAGGCTCCCCCTGCAGGAATGCATTCCTTTGAGTTGTCTTAACACGGTACTTATGATTTGGTGATCAGCTTTCATAAATCAAATTTGGAAATCGCTCAAGCTGCAAGTTGTTCCCATTAAAATGATGAGTTTTAGCCCCAGAATTGTGAGGCATAGAGGTGGAAGCATCATATTTTGGAGGTACTTTTCTGCAAATGGGACAATGCATTATGGAAACAAAGGCTTATAAGAGCATTTAGGGTGAAACCATTGAAAACAAAAATGTTTTTATTGTTTTTTTTTTTTTTCGTAGTAATAAACAATGTTTGTACCATATTGCTAATTTTTTAAATGTATTTTCACCATTTTAAGCGCATAAAACAAAATTTCTTTTCTTTTTTTTTTTGCTAATGAGTCATCTAATTTGCCAAAATTATTTTAATTTGGAAGAAAAAATAGTTCCAATATGTACTACACTAAACAAATGCTTGTAAAGTATTGGAAGTGAAATAGATCTAGTTCCGTATAGTGTTACATTATGTATTGAAATTAGTCATAAAGAATTCTGGGTGCATTAAATAACATTGTAAGCACGAACATAAATACATTCAGTGAATTCAAAACACATTTAATAGCTTATTACTGATTTCTAATTGTTTAGAAAAGCCAAAAATTAAAATT
This sequence comes from Oryzias melastigma, assembly GCF_002922805.2. Classification (NCBI taxonomy): domain Eukaryota; kingdom Metazoa; phylum Chordata; class Actinopteri; order Beloniformes; family Adrianichthyidae; genus Oryzias; species Oryzias melastigma. Next base: position 8,038,682 of record NC_050519.1, read on the forward strand.
CTCATTCAAATCTGAAATCAAATGATACATTCACTTCCTATAATTTTGGTGTTCTACAGAATTGACATGAAAATTTATTTAACATGACTTTTATTTTAAAAAGTGATAATTTCTTTAGCTCCATTGACTTCATTTGCAGGTAAAATAATACATTTTCTTGAACAGAACAAAAAAGCCATGATCCAGCAGATTTTATTACACATTTTTTTTCCTCTAATGACTCAGTTAACGTTGTAGTTTTTAATATAATCAATTTATAACATCTATCCTTTAAATAACTATATGATAAATATACTAAATAGTTTAAAACATATATAATAATAATAACAAATCATATAAATTGTTTACATCTATGTAGCTTATTTCATATACACGTGAAAATGCTTTATTTTGTGATCTTATATATTTGTAAGCATGTTGTGGGCGGGGCCTGCAGATTTGTTTCCCCGCCTGATCCGGTCCTCGCCGGTAGGGGGCAGCAGGCCGCTCGTCTCCATGATCACGCTCCTTCACATTACAAAAGAAGAGGAAGCTAAGGGCGGCCTTCGACAGTAACGGCCAAGTTCTTTTAGCCATAACGAGAAAAATTACTTCCCTTTCTTTCAGATACCGATATAAGGGGTGTTCGGAATACAGACCCATTCATGTAAGTACCGACAGACATGGCTGTTTGTTAGTTTCTGTGTTTTTGTAGTCGGTTTCAGCCCAGAGCTAAACGTCTACACCGCTCGCTATTGTTTGCGTGGAGGAACTAGTTTAACTTGGAAATGCCTGCGCTTTGTCAAGTCCAGGCTACTTCCTACAAACTTAGAGGTATATCGGGAAGGTTTCTATATTTATTAAAAAGTACTTGATGTGTTTTATATTTCAAATGGGGTGTATATGAATGCCTTAAAATTTGCTAGCGGATGATAGTGATGGCTAACATAAAATATTATCGATGGTCCCTGAACGCGGGTTACACACGTGTGCTAAAAGACGTGCGCCCATTATCGGACAGCTTACAACCCCTCTTTAAGAGAATGTTATTCTTCTAAAAAAATATAAATATATATCTTTAGACGTGGTTATCAGAGAGTGGCCGCCTGCAAACATAAAAATACCGGTATGACTGTTCTGGCGTTAAGAGAAAAGGCGCAAACTATCAACTCATCATTAGTCATCAATGTGTCCATAGTGACTAAAAATAACATTAAGAAGTGGAGGAAAAAAGTTGGATAATAATTTAATCTAAACTTTATTACATTTTTTTATTTTATATTGAATAGTCATAGTCTCTAATCCCATATTTTAACACTACAATTAGCCAATCGTAATGTTTGTTGTCAACTGGTATATATGAAATATTTATCCTTTAAAATAATATAGTATTTTACACCCTAACATGTATGCTGCTTTTAATCAGTTTAATTCATTTGTGATAGTAGAAGATATTTTTAGAGTTCTGCATTTGTCCGATAATGGACTTATCATCTTTACATGCTAAGTATATATTTTTACGATGGACAAAAAAAAAATCTCCGTCGCTTATTTGTCGTCGAACGTATATTTTTATCAGATAAAAAGTCACAAATTTTAAATGGGATCAACTGTTGACTTTTTAAAGAGGAGAGAAAAATTCCTTGACTAATTTCCGGAACTGGGTCTGTGTCGTCATTCTTAAACGCGGAAGTGAGGCTCGTGGAGGGAGGGGGGGGCAAGCGGGGCGGGAGCTCGAGGCTGTTTCCTTTGGAGAAACTGTCATCAGAAAAGTAGGCCAATCTGCCCATGTTGACAAACAAGAAATCTGTCATTTTATATCCTTTTATTCGTTCTGATTCTGGTTTTTCAGAGGCCTAATGCCCCCCCTTTCGAATTTTCTTTAGGTGCTGTCTGAAGAAAGGATATTAAAGCACGCAAACATGTCTGGAGCGTGTCGGGACAGAAGGAGCCGATGGCAGGAGATTCAAAAAGGCCTCCAGTTTATCCAGTAAGGGTCATCAATGATGCACCTGTCAAGATGTCATGACAATTGTGTTGGCTGTTTTGAACTGAATCATTCTTAAAATTCAAAATATTATCATTTACTTGTAAGCATAAGGAACTAATAGTTACAGTAGGCATTGCATAATACAAATATTTTGGAAGAACTGTGAGGAAATCAAATTAGGGAGTGCTCTTGCTTTAAAAAAAATAGCATTCTTAGTGCTTGACACATGAGAACATTTTTGTTAAATGCATACCAAAATGACATCTGTTGTAGCAATCCTCCAAACTTCTGTGAAAAGTTTTTTGTTCTACATTTTCATCTTAATTCATAATAACATGAGTTAATGAATAATGTTTCTGCATATTCCTAAGAGTTGACTTTGCCCATCCTTGAGCTGACTTTATAGTTTGCAGTAAAAAATAGTTAAACAGGTTTGGCGCATTTTCTTTTACTTTCACGTATACATATAAGCAGAAAATAGAATGCGCTTGCGGTTTGATTTTGGAAATCCCCGTCACCATACTAAATGTTTCACAATGTAGAAATCCCGTATTGGTCCACGGGCTCTTTGTTGTTCGGTCCGGCTGTAATGCAGTGACACAGCTGATTTCTCGTTGCTGTTCTGACCGACGACGTTTGTTTTCATTTGTTCGGCCTGCTCCATTTGTCCTCTTTGTTTGCATAGCTCTGCTGGAGGAGTGGAAAGATGTTTCCTCATACCCGACCTTTTGTGGAGCTGAAACAAAAGTGATATCTAATCAAATCAGATAGATTAATAGCTCCAAAATGATCAATTTTATTCACATAAGACAATCTGAATGTGCTGCAACTGTGTGCTAAATTTAGAGGAACTTTAAGAAAGAATTTTATGGCAAAAAAGAAACTAGAAATACCTGAAATAAAGGTTGATTTAGTGTGAAAGCCTTTACTTCTGGATTCTTAGCTTGGCACCTCTGTTGCTGGTACTAAAAAAACAACAGCTGAGAGATCTCACAGTTCTAGTTTGAAAATGAATCTAAAAAAATAAGCAAAATAAGTAAAGTTTCTATCAGTTCTCCTAAAAGGGCTCCGTCGGGTTGATTTAGGAGCAGCAGTCTGGGACACTTCCATGGTTTTATGCGCACAACAGGAAATACAGCTTCACACTCCCGCCCACAGCTGAAGCTGAACTGCAGAAACATTAAAGCAACTTTGCTCTCTTGATGTTTTATGATGGAGCCCTTTAATCATCTGACCAGTTGAGTCTAAAAGGAGCTGTTTGATAAACTGCAATAAATGATCCAGCATTAACATTTTGTTGATATTTGTTCAAATAAAATAAAGTTTTTGATGCCCCACTACCTTTGTCATTTTACTAAGTCAAATAATTTTTTTTTTTTTTTTTTTAGATCAACCCTTCCGTTTCCTGGAAGTCAGGACCAGTATGAGGTAAGGTTTTATCAACCTAAATGTGGGCACTTCACCTTTCATCTTTATTTTTACACTTCTGGTGGTTAACAGAATGAAATGAGTAGCTAACCCATCTAGACAAAGTTGCACTTTTCCTGTTTGATTTTCATTCTTAAATTTTCTCTGCTGTTTCCAGGTTTTCATAAAGGAACTCGTGTGGAATTTGTTTGGAGAAGGAAACGACGTGTTTAAAGAAGGCGAATGGACAAAATCTATTGAGATGTACACCGAGGCACTGAGTATAGCAGAGTACGCGGACTCAGAGGAAATCTGTGTTTCAGCAGGTTTACTGGAAAAGCTGTATGCAAATCGAGCTGCAGCGTACCTTAACATTGTTCCGGTAAGGACGCCGTGCACTTTTTGCTGCTGCCTGCATGTGGCCTTAGGAGTTCCCACCCTTTCTATCCTGTATGTTTTATTAAACCCTAAAAACCGTCAGATTTGGGCACATTTACTGGGCTGTTGGGATCTTAGCATTTTCTTCTTTGGTCAACAGCATCAATTACAACTTCCTGTTTACATTGCCAAAGTTTTTAACAGCTCTTTTGGAGTTTTGCCACCAGTAATCTACAGTAACTTTGCTAACGTTACTGAATTTAGACCAGGGGTCCCCAAACTTTTTTCTGTGAGGTACACATAACTGTTTTCGTCTCTGATGTGGGCCGAGGTTGGTTTTTAGGCTAACAGAAAAAGTGTATCAATCACACCCTAAACGTAAACATTTATGCCACACAGCCAAATTTTAAATACCTAATTTCTGTAATCTTCACAGAAAAAAAATCCTAAAACATTTTAAAAATCAAACCAATAAATAGTCTATCCTCTCCTGTTATAGTTCAGACTGCAGAAGAGTTGAATAAAAAGTCTTGATCGGTCAGATTGAGGGAAAAAAATAAATGATGGGTCTCTGATAGTGTTAAGGGGGTCGGGCCAAAAGTGGACGAGGGCCAGATCCGGCCCACGGGCCATAGTTTGGAATGTCAAATGTCTGTATATGAGAACTGGACTAAGTAACCCCCTCCATCCTGGCATTTCAAACAGGAACTACCCTTGAAAGCCAAAATCTCATAGATTTCTATAGAGAAATAAACTGCAATTATTCAGTCATTATATGTGTCAGAATATATTTTTTTTCATCAAGTTATAAACTGGCCAATCAGATGCCTCAACAAAATTTGGTCTCATATCAAATGTTCAAAACATTTGATAGAAAGATTTTCTATAACCCACTTTCTTCAAACAAGCTCACTCCTGATTGGCAAGTGTTGCCAGAGAAACGTCCATTTCCCAAAAAAATAGAAATGGTGACTTAATTGATTTGATTTCTTAGGAGCCAGAAGTCATTTTCAACTCAATCGGTCAAGTTGTCATATATAGTCAATGGTTTCCATCTACTAAATTAGTTAAAAGTGTTTTTTATTCTGAAAAAAAAATGCATCCTTTGACTGGACCACTTATATTTTTGTGCTTTGCTCTGTTTTTCTGCAGGGACTGTATGACCAAGCATTAGAAGACTGTGAAAAAGCTCTCCACTTGAATGAGGGGAACTACAAAGCGCTGTACAGAAAAGCAAAAGCCTTGAAAGAGTTGGGAAGACATCAAGAGGCCTATGAGGCTGTTGCCAAATGCTCTCTTGTAGTGCCTCAGGTAAATAAAAAAAAACACAGATCTCTACACACATATATGCAGTAAACATTTTTTATATTGAAATTTGAAAATGACAATTTTTTATGGCAAGATAAATATTTCTTCCTTTAACCCCCTTTAAAAAAAAAAAAGTTACACCATCACTTTTGCCGGGTAATTTTTAACCAATATAATATACCCAATAATAAGTATTTATCATAAAAAATAGATCAAAATATAAGGGTAGAGTAGGTAAAGTAGAGTAGTTTTTTCCCCAAACTGTGGTTTATGTAATTAAATGGAAAATAAAAACACAGGAAGATCCTGAAAACATGCTGTAAATTGTTGGAAAAATTAGGAATTTAAGAAGCAAAAAATCCTTTAAAAAAATATAATGATACTGGAGACTTGGTTTTGGTCCACCTATTCCTGGGACATGTGAGATTTCACCCAGGGACCCATGACACTCAGAAAAATGCAACATATTGAAAATCATGTAAATACTTTTGCTCGTGTGAAAATCACCCGGCAATAGTGCTCTAGGAGTAATACTAGGGCTGTAACGAGTCTCCGGGTGCTCGGGTATTCGCGATCTGCTCCCAAAATTTCGAGTACGGATATTCGCGACGTCCAAGATCGCTGATTCGCGATCTTCATAAATGTAGTAAATTTTAGCAAAAGATGATCAAAATATCAATTGGGGACGATGTATTTTTGCTCTGAAATGCAGATTAATGTCAGATTTTAAGTTTACGAACTAAAATAAAACCGAAAGAGTAACTCCACCGGAAGTAAACACATCTTCGGTGAAGCTTCCTGTTTTCAAAGTAAAACTAGTGAGAGCTTTTTTCTGTTCAGAAACTGAGACTGAAGTTCCGCTCATAGGCATAACTTCTGAAAAAATGAATTAGCTTTAACACAGGAGCTTTAGCTCCAGTGTTGACATTATTTTGGTTATGATAACTCTTCAACATTTGACTTAATTAACAAAAGTCCATCTTATTCTGAAGAAACAGCCTTGCGCTGCTGAAAGGCGGATGTAATCAACGTGAATCAGCTGATTCTGCTGCAAAAAAAACTTTTTCGTAGGAGCTCTGCAGCAAAATGTGATGCTTAGAACGTAAAATATTGAAGAACTTTGACGATAAAAAACTGTGTAGAACATTTTCAGGTTTTGTTGTTAAATGACCCAAAACAAAAGTGATTTTTATCTTTTTTATGTTGTTTTACTGCTGAACCAGAAGATTGGAAAACAAAAAAACTTTAAAATGACAAAAAATGTCTTTTTATCTGAATCTTTGTGTTTTTTTAATCAGTTTAGTTGATTCTGATCACCTGTTCTAAATAAAGGTATAAATGATGATTAAATACAAATAATTTCAATTTCATCCATCTAGTAAATAGACATACACATAGGAATAAACATTATATTAAAAAGTAAGAATCGTGGTTCAACTCGTGAATCGTTCCTCTTGATTCGTGAATCGAATCGGATCGCCACCTAAGTGATGATCCACAGCCCTAGGTAATACTGGGGATGTTGCCAACGATGCAAACTAAAACAGTATTTGAACTGCCTGACCGTCAACGCATTTTAAGCTATTCCAATGAAAAGCGGATTTAGTAAAAAATTTTCATTGGCTGAGTAAATAGTTTTTTTAGTTTAACCTTTTAATTCCAAAAATGTCAGCAAATAATACATTCTCTTCGGACTTCATTTTACAAAGTTTCTGTAATTGCAACAGAATCTGGTGCTGAAAGAAAACAGCTTTGCGCTGATCAACACAATTTGAAAAAAAATATATTTTATGGCAATTTTTTTTTTTTTTTTTAGCCATTCACAAAGTAAAACATCCTCTGTGTACCCCCGTTTTACCCAATTTCAAAAATTTCAACTGATTCTGTTACAGAGAAGACCGTTGATTGCATAAACGTTTTGCTTCAATGAAGTGATGAAGTGTAGCATATCAGCGCAAAGCTGTTTTCTCCACTTCAGAATCTGCTGGAATTACAGAAAAATGCGTAAACTGTTAGAGTTATGGTATTTCAAATAACACTGGTGCTATTTGATGTTCTGTTGTTAAAGAGTTAAATTATAGAGTTAAGTATAATTTCTATAAACTGAAGTGTTTTACTATCTTAATCCTGATTTTAGCTCTTCTTGTCATGTCTTTAATGCTAAATGTTTTGCAGAAAAATGGCAGCTTCATTTATCCTCAGCTCTTGTTACATTCGCCATTTTCTTGTGTAAATCTAGACTTCTGACCTTTTTTTCATTCCTCATTGCCTAGAGTGTTTTTATAATTTCTACACCTTGTGTGGTTTTAATTTGCATCACAGATTTGTAGGTTTTCTTAAATGAGTTGTGCATCTGGAGACTCGGTTATCGATGAACCCTGCAGCTAGCTTTCTTAACTTTCTCTTTCAGTGCTTTTCTGTTAATTATAAAGGTGTTTCCTTTCAGGCTTTAATGCAGAGGTCTGCAATTGAGGCTCTGGAGCCACATCTGCCTTTTTAACCCAGCTATTGTGGGTCTCTGGCTAAAGAAAAATGTAAAAAGTAATTGTAAAGTAAACAAGAAGTCAAACTTTTTATCTCATTCACAAAAAGTGTGACTTTGGTAGCTGTAGTTCTCTAATAATCCTAAAATAATACTAAAACACTGACATATTATTGAGCTCTGTTTACAAATTTGAGGTCAATAACCAGAATTCATATTTAAGATGCACCAGATTTTAAGAAAAAAACATTTTTTTTAACAAATTCAAGAATTTTAATTGGGTCTTATGGTTAAAAAAATACTGTTAATTAGCTCCAATTTACATTTAGTTAGATTGATTTTATCAATTTGTGACTAAGATGCACCAAAAACTGTAAAATTGTGTTTTTAAATCACTGTTGATATTACGCTACCTACTACTATTTTGTTGGTTTGGGATATCTGATATGTGGTTTCTTTTATTTTGAAAGGAATTCATGTCAAAAGTTCTCTTTTGTAGTTTAAAAATATTTTCTCTTTGTTTTATTTATGCAAAAATAGATCGATTTTTCATTTATATTTATGATAGTAACATTAGCATAATTACAAATCAGTTTTTACTGTTCTAAAGGGTGAAATGAGACTTTGTGGCTCCTAATGGGCTTTAGATTATTTTATTTTATTGATGCTAACAATATATAAAACCCTCTTTTATAAACGGTAAACATCTTTTCCTTAAATACTAATAACTTTCCGTTCTGCTTGTCAGGACTCCAATGTCACGCAGCTGACTCAGGACATTGCCAAAATTTTGGGATTGAAAATCCGTAAAGCTTATGTGAGAAGTAAGGTACGTATGTGTCACGTTTGATGTCGGCGCCGGTCTTACTCGTAGAGAAACGAAGCGTAGGCTCCTCCTTCTCGTTGGCGCTCTGAGCGCTGCTTTTTGAACGTTCACTTGAAAGAAAGGAGAATTACAGCGTGAATGTCTTTCCTTCTTTTTCTAAAGCCTGCCTTGAATGTTTTGAGAGGCTCAAGTTATCAAGATGCGCCTTGTGATAAAGTATGCATCACCTCTGGCACAATACTCAAACTGAACCCACTCCAGTGGAAGATACTAACTCCTACTTCTTTTTCAGTTTTCTCATGGCACGACTACGGTTGAAGATATAGAAATTGGTGAGTTTATGTCTTGATGAACGTTGACTCGCCTTTTAGAAAAGCCTGACGTCTCGTTTCTGTGTGCTAGAAGTGCCTCCGGTGACCCAGGATATCAGCGTTCTGGCTCCAGGTCAAGCTCCAATCCAGCCTCCGTTGACGGTTCATATACCTCTGAATGACTCGGTGGTGGTGGACGAGCCCCCTCCCAGCAACAGCATCCTCTCAGCACCCCCAACCGAGCCTCCAGGCTTCGAGTCTGTCCCCCTGTCCGTGTCTGCGCCCCCACCCGTTCCCCTCCACGGGCTCACATACGTCAACGGGTGCCGAACCAACAAGCCTTCTCCAATATTTGAACCCAATCAGGATTTTGATGCAGATATCATTGGGGACGATCTAGATGATCTTCTCGACCAAGCCGGTCCCGAGTCGTTGTCGGTGAGTTGGTGTAACCCCACGACTCCAAAGAGGGGGCTTTTTGAGCTCACGCGTGACGTGTCTTCCTCTCTTCGTCAGGATATTCCCACAATGAAGGGGCCTCTTCCTTTGCCAACCAGTATTGCCTCGGGCAGTTCCATGTCAAATCCATTCCTAATGCCACCTCATATTAACCCATTTCTATCCAGCAGTTCGCAGCAGTGCACTGTAAATCTGCCACCTTTGTATCACAAGTCGGGGTCAAGTTCATATTTAGGTATGGACACTTTTCAAACTCTGCCCCCACCTCTGGACTCTCTGGATAGTCTCACGATAGCAGATTATAAAGCAGGTCAGTTCCTTTACATCCAAGAGTTCTCAGGCTTTTATACATTAAAATGTGTGTTGGTAAAAACCTGTTTTTCCTCCCTAAACTTTAGATTTTACTCCATCTCCCTTCATTGCACAGGTAACTTTTCTTTGGTTTTAACTCACTATTGATAGCTTATTCAGTTCTCACTCTTCCATTTGTGTTTTTGTACTACAGCTCAGCAATGATGAACCCCCCATGGGGATGGCTGTGGGTATGCCCGAAGTGAAAAACCTCCCCGCTGCTGTGGATTTAGCAAAAAACCCCTTAGCTGAAACGCACGAGTTCAGGCAGGCGTGCGCCATGTGCTACGTGAAAACTGGTGAGGAGCCCTGAAATTTGGTCACAAAGTAAAGGATGTCGGAGGGACTCTCTGTAAAAACCGCCTTCTCCACACCTGCAGGTCCTGGAGTGTTGGATTACACGCTTCACACAGAAGAGCATAAATGCAAAAAGGATGTATTACTCGGCAGAATGAAGCACTCGCCCGACAAAATGTGGAAGCTCATTCGACCCAGACCAACGAAAACTCAATATGTTGGACCTTATTACATTTGCAAAGGTAACCAGTTTATCCAGAAAGCACGAGCTATTCAAAACGTGGTCCAGAGCACAATCACTCACACTGATCAGGCACTGGGTACAAGATACTGCTGTTTAAAATAAAGCTTCATTAAAAAGGAAAAGGCACACACTACTTTACTGTGTGAACCAACCCCCACTATAGTCAGAAGAAAAATAAAGGCACTTACTTTTTTTTTTTCCTGACCCTTCAAAATAAAAGTGGCACAAACATACTTGAACTTAAAAGGACAAAATGTGTTACTAAATTAAGCTGTCTTCTTCACTTGTATATTTTACCCAGATCCCATTGTAGTATTGTTTTCACCCGATAGCAGTTTTTTTCCAAGTTATAAACATTTTGGTTTTTTAAAAAAGGGTCAAATCAGTCAAGATTTTAATTTTTCTGTATCTTTTTTGCCCATTTATGATAATTTAGCATCATTTGTATATTTTGTGCTCTACTTTTTATAGTCTGTAATCAGAAAAAACTATTTGAAAAGAACAGAAATGACTCGGTGGATAGTTTTTAAAGATATGTCTTGATGGTAAAACACAACTTTTTCTTGTTTATTCCTCATGATTTAAAAGGCTTTGATTGTCAGAACAGCTTTAAATCTTATTTCAGTCTGCTTTGGCTATTAAAACCATGAAATATTTGTTCACAGCATCATGTGATCATAAAGATAAAAAAAATTCTGATTTTTGAGCCACTTTTTTGTGGACATAATTATGTTCCAATAACAAACCTTTCTTTAACTTAAATTAAAAAAAAGGAAATTATTTTGTTGTAGCACTGCTTTATTAGACAACAGAAACGTGTGGCTCAAATAAAGTTTTACTTTTGAAGATCTGGTCCATCTAAACACATTTTTGTTTTATAATTTATTATTTTTGTACTTTGTATAAGAATTCTCAATCAGAATTTTTGCAGTTTTTTTAGGGGCTTAATGTTAGTTCTGTGTTTTATACATTTCTTGTTTTTTATTCTTATTGCTTGTGCATCATATTGATCAGTTACTGAGACCCACAGATGAGCTGTTGAACAGCATATATTGTGTTTGTCATTGTCTAGTCTTCTGACTTATAGATGAATGAAGGCCTAAAATGAGCGTCTCTGTTTCAGAGGTTGCTGTTGGAAAAGAGTGCCTGTATCCCGGCCACTGCACGTTTGCATACTGCCAGGAGGAGATTGATGTTTGGACACTGGAGAGGAAGGGCTTCATCTCCAGAGAGCTGCTGTTCGATCCTTTTGGGCCAAATTCTAACATCAGGTTGACTGTTCCCAAAATCTTACAGGAGCATCGGGGAATATTCATGTTTCTCTGTGGGGTGAGTCTTTTTACCCTTTTTTTTATATTCCTCTGAGGCTTGATATAAGTGTAACGTTTCCTGAGAAACTATCAGCTGCATTAAAAAATAGACATTTGAGATATTGTGTTTCCTGCTCTTAAATTCATATGTAAATATGTTCTTTTAAAAGCCAAAATTTGCATCTAAATCACATGACCTTATTTCTAAAGGCCATTTCTTGCAATTTTAAAACCACTTAAGAAAGGGCTTCAAAAATATAAGCCAGACTTCTTATGTATTTGTTTTACCTCTAAGACATTTGATTGTTTTTTTTTTTTTTTTTTAAAGGCTTTAAATAGTATTTTTTGTGATGTTTTGATCTTATTTTGAAACTTGGTTTAGGAATAAAAGTACAAACACACCAACATTTTAATGTAAAAAATTGTATTTCACTTGAATATAAATAAAAGTCACATTATACATTTTTATGTTAAGTTTAAAACAAGATTTGTAAGAAAAAATAAAATAATGATTTATGATTTTTCTTTTCGGATTTATGTTTTCTTTTTTGGCAATTTTAGATTCAGTGTTAAAACGGTTACAAAAAATTCCTGTAAAATCATTCAAGTGAGGTTATGCAGAAAATAATATTAGCCGAGCCAAAGTAAACCGTTTTCAAGGTGAAAATATAAAAGATAATCTAAAAAAGATACAATAAACTTCAAATCGTTTATTTGTAAAAATGCAAACGTTTGCAGTAATTGCTGTTCTCAGATGAATTCAGCGTCTTCCTGCTGAGGAATTAAAATAAATAAATCATCATAAGAAAACATTTATAAAATGTAAAATGTCAGTTTGTTATAATTATAAACGTGATTTTTAGTTAAAGATGGCGCTCTAATGTGGGTGGTCATATACTGGTCGTTATGGTGAAACCAAATGTTGAATTAAAAAAACATGCATCTATTCAAGCACCAATTATTTCAACATCAGAACCCACTTTTCTTTGTGTTCTCCTTAAAATTCAACTCTTCTTTATGAACTTGAACCTAATAACTAAACATGTAGATTTTTTTAAGTTTTAGTGACACTTTCACACGTTTAATAACCACATTTGCTGAGGATTCTGTCAAGCTTTTGTTTGAAATGACTTTTTAATCAAAACATTACATCAAACTTTTCATTATATCTGATGATGCTGACTTGTTATTTTTTAAAGGTAGCTGATTTCAGAAGTATTTTTATTTGACCTACTGTTAAAACATCCTGAATTTAGCATTTGGCAGCACAAACTGCTCCTCTAAATCTTTTTTAAATATTATTATAATCAAACATTTTTCCTCTTGGTGGTTCTGCAGGTGTGCTTTGACCATAAACCCAGAATAATTAGCAAAACCAACAAAGATGACCCTTCACTCTGTTCTCATCCTGTGACTAAACACGACTTTGAGGATCATAAGTAAGTTCATTTGCATAACAATGATTTAATGTTACTCTCCCGATGATATGAGAGGAACTCAATGTGACTTCTGTCTTTCAGGTGCCTGGTCCACATTTTAAAGGAAACTACAGTTCGCTATTCCAAAATCCGACCGTTGACGCCTCACAGTCAGCTGGACCTTTGTCGCCACGAAGTGCGCTACGGTTGTGTGAGGGAGGACGAGTGCTTTTACGCTCACAGCCTGGTGGAGCTGAAGGTCTGGATGATGCAGCACGAGCTCGGTGAGGCGGGTTTTTGGGCGTGTGGGAGAGGGGGGGGCAAGTGGCAGACTGTTAAACGGCTTTCCTCTTGCAGGAATCACACCTGAGAGTATAGTTCAGGAGGCAAAGAAGTATTGGAACGCTACAGCTTCTTTACAGGGCACACAGGTGAGACCACCACAGACACAAAACTTCTTTTTGTTTTTCCTCTAAGTACTTTGTTGCAGACCGTATTCTCCACACTATAAGGTGCACTGGATTATAAGACAAAGTTAAGTTTGTCAGTCAGATTTTATTAACAGCCTTCACAGTAAGTCAGGAGTTAGCCACATTAACAATACCTGTAACTCCCAATACGTGTTCAAGAACACACTAAATGTGGGTTTTTCAACGCAAGGACATCCCATGGTGTCACACTGGACACACAGTTTTACTAACTAATGATACATTAGAAATTAAAAGGGAATTAAAAGGGACGCCATCACCATCGTAGGGCTGTAGATTGTTACTTAGGTGGCGATTTGATTCATGAATGAAGCTCAATGATTTGTAGATTGAACCTCGAGTCCTACTGTTTAACATAAATGACTTTACAGTTTCTACATGTTAGTTTAGTATGAAAATTTAAATGATATGCATTAAACCAACATCACTTATACTGTTTAAAACACCAGAATCAACAAAACTGATTTAAAAAAAATGCAAAGATTTGATGGAAAGAACGTATTAGTCATCTTAAACAATGTCACAATCTAATTTTTTTTTTTTGGATCAACTTTTTGAAGTGACAATTTGTTCCAATGTGCAACAATTTCTAAACAAGTTCTAATGCATATTGATGGGAAAGCTACTATTTTATGCTGAAGAATCCAATGGAATTGTGTTACTTGTGTAAAAAGAATGTAAATGTTGAAGCAAATTTGTTTTGTCAGAACTTATGTAAGTAAACGGAATTTCAGTCTAATTTATTTCAACTACAAAAACATATTAGATAAGTTTTACTCTGAAAACGGGAAGCTTCACCGACACCTTATTTTGAAGATTTGTTCACTTTTGGTGACAGTGCTGTGAATTTAGTTTTTTTTTTATTAAGCTTATAAACCTAAAATTCAACCATATTTTGCATTTTAGAGCAATACGTACATTGTGCGTGAATTGTATTCTTACTACAGGAATATTCATAGTCACATTTTCAGGAGCAGATCACGAGTATACTCGAATATTCGCTACGGCCTTATCCATATGCTACTACCAAATCTCAGTTCGACCTGGTTAAACGCATATTCAATGGACACTGGTTTTGAACGTAGGGCCCAAAAACGGTCGTAGAACGCAAATGCCCAAAGCGGACATTTCCGCACGTCTAAATTAACTTTTCAAATTTTAAATCCCTGCTTGAAGGCACGTTACAGAGGGCGGTGTGAACGTACCTTCACCCCCAACCTTTTTGCTAATGCGTTAAAAGAAAATGCAGACTGACACCGCTATAGCTTATTCACAATACCTCAATTTTGCTTTTCCATTGGTAAGGACAACCAAAATTAATCTATATTCCAGGTGCTCCAGATTAAAAAAAAAGGGATTTAAGTGCACCTTTATAGTGTGGAAAATACAGAAACGTGTTCTTTTTTTTTTAATGGATTTTTTGTTCATTTATGATTGTTCTTATTTTATATTCGGTATTTTGTGTTGTGCAGTGTTAAGGTTGAACTCTCATCCGCAGCTCTCCACTGTTCCGAGGAGGTTCGGTCCTCCCAACCTGAAAATGATGTTTGTTTGTGGCCAATGCTGGAGAAACGGCCAGCTAAGTGAAGCTGACAAAAACAAGAAGTATTGTTCTGCCAAGGCAAGACATCAGTGAGTATCCATCCAGAGTTTAGAATTGTTTTGTTTGTAAAACGTTTTTGCTAAATTGTGTCGTGTTTCTGTGGCGAAGGTGGGCCAAAGACAGGCGGGTTGTGCTTGTAAGTTCCCATGAAAGAAAAAAGTGGACAACAGTCCGACCACTCCCAACCAAAAAACCCATCCCGTCTCAATTTGAGGTACAACTCAAACGTCTTTCAAGCTGCAGTTACTTGATGGGATTTTGTCTAATCATGCTTGGTCTTTTTTAGATTTGCATGCATGTGACTGCTGGAAAGAAGTGTCAGTACATTGGGAATTGCACATTTGCTCACAGTGTTGAAGAAAGAGACCTTTGGACCTACATGAAGGAAAACAACAGTGAGTTCTCACTCCAGAGTTGGATCTGTGGTTTGTGTGCGGAGCTGCACTCTCACCCCCTGATTTGACTCAGTTCCAGATATGGATCAGCTTTATGAACGATGGCTGCAGTCTCAGAAACCCGGCTGGAGCGAGGACACTTCCAATAACTCTGTCCGGGAGAACGGCAAACAGATCCACATGCCAACAGACTACGCCGAGGAGGTGGTGAGTCGAGAAGACGTCGTTTCCAGAAATCTTTGATCAGACCAAAGCTGTCTGTTCTGAAGGATTGATTTGTGTCTCCTGAAGGCTGGCAATCACTGTTGGCTGTGTGGTAAAAACTGCAACAGTGAGAAGCAGTGGCAGCAGCACATCACTTCAGAAAAACACAAAGAACGAGTTTTCAACTCTGAGGATGATCAGAACTGCTGGCAGTACCGATTTCCCACCGGCACTTTCAAAGTTTGTGAGAGGTAAAACCGTCGGAAACATCTTCATCTCTGGTTTCTTTCTTTTTGTCCTGATGATTAGGGCTGCTACAATTAGTTTGAATAATCCACTATTTAAAAAGTTGACAACTAATTTAATAGTTGACTAGTTGTTACTTTATATTATATGTAGTCGATGTGAAGTAAAGTTGGACAAAGTTGTGAGCGTTCAGCACCAAAAAAATGTTCTTTTTAATATTTGAGTCAGTGAGACTGTTTTTTGTTAAAAAAAAAAAAAATACTTCCTTTGCTTCAGATGCCAAACATTACATATATTTTTGGGCTATATTTTAATCTTCTATTTTTTTTTTTTTTTTTTTTTAATTAGAGTATACCCAATATTTTAGCAACATGTTTTTGGTTAATTTGTTTTCTACTGGGGTTTTTCTTAGACTAATTTAGATTTTAGCTTCTATTTTACTGAGGAATTTAAGGCTATTTTGGAGTTTAGCTTTTATTTTAGCAACAGGCTTATATTTTTGGTTATTTTGTTTTCTATTGAGTATTTTTTAGGCTAATTTAGAGTTTAGCTTCTATTTTAGCAACATGCTGACGTTTTTGACAAATTCAGTTTACTGAGAAATTTTAGAGTTTAACTAGTATTTAAGCAACGTTCTAGCTTTTTTGGCTAATTTGGCATCTACTAAGGTTTTTGGGCTAATTTGTAGTTTAGCTCATATTTAAGCACACTAAATATTTTTGCAAAATTGGCATGTATTAGAGATTTTTAAATTTCACTACACCTTTTTTTTTGCAGAAATATAGGTCAACTTGAGCGCTCTTTCATAGTTCTTTAACTAAATTTCCAGTCTTTAAGCAAATTTTACATTTTGCAAATAGCTTTTGTATTTTCAGCAAATCACGTCACCATTTTTATCTAAAAGCTTCAACATCTTCAGACAAATTTCAGCAAAAATCATTCACACTAGAATTATCGCTAGTTTTTAGTTGGTTTAAAGCTAATGATGGTTAACATCCACTTTACACAATACCCAATTAGTCGAAAATAATCTGTGATTAGTCGACTAGTAAAATAATCGTTGTGGCAGCCCTACTGAGGATGGATTTTTGCCCTCCACAGGTTCCTTAAAGGCACGTGCACAGAGGACGACTTGTGTAAACTGGCCCACGGAGAGCAGGAGCTGAGGGAGTGGAGGGAGCGCCGAGAATTTCTTTTGATGAAACTTGCCAAAGCCAAAAAAGACCATCTTATAGCACCGAACGACAATGACTTTGGAAAATACAGTTTTCTCCTTAAAGACATTAAATAATGACATGCTGACGATATTCGTGATTACTTGCAGGTAACGCAGTATTTAAAACAGCCTTGAGAAAAAGGTCTTCAGGACCTCTGCTGATCCCAGAGAAGGCGGTCTGATCACAGCATGTTTTTTTTTTTTTTTTTTTTT
>NC_050519.1:8055812-8069338 GCF_002922805.2 Oryzias melastigma
TCAGGCTCGACCTTCTCACCGGGGGCTGTTTCTCTCTGACCTGAACTACAGAGTGTTATTAGCAAATCTTCAGTGTGAAACACTTCAGTCTTTGCTATTCATTCAGTAGAACAGCTGAAAAACAATGACAAACATAGCATGTTTAAACTTGATCGAAGTTTTAACCAGATGACCTAAAAATCTAATTTCTTTTGACAAAACAGTTTCTCTATGTTAATGAACTTTCCAGTTTTAAGTATGGGTTACTTAAATTGAGAGTTCGGTTGATGTTCTTTTTGTTTTAATCAGCCAATATAGGTCACTTAACACTTTCCATTTATCTAACAGTGTTACCAGTGTAATGGGCACTACCAAATAAAGCTTCTTTTTTAAACTATTGAAACTAGTGTGTGAACTGTTTTTATTTACATTCAGCAAGAAGTTCCCACAGATTTGGAAGGCAATTTCTGGGGGAGTTTTTGGCTTTGTAGTGAGTCCGGCCTCAGGCCAGCACCTGCTGCAGGTCTTCCACCTCCAGCTTCCACATCCGTCTGTGAAGGACGGCCAGCTCAGAAAGGTCGGCCATCTTCACTGCACGGAGGATCGGCTCTGGGGAGACGGTCTGGATGAGACCCATCACCATGACGTATTTCCCTGACGAGAACAGAAGTGGAAATCTTTTTTTTTTTGGTAGGTTAAGTCACTTCAGTTAACTTCCATTTCTTCAGTTCAGATGTCTGCAACCTTTAATATGAAAATAAGTTTATTATTTAACAAATTCTACTTAACCTTTAAAAAAATACACTTTATTTAGATTTATGTAGCCAAAGGTTTATGAAATTTAGATTTCTATCAATAAAACCTTATTTTTGTAGGTCTTGATAATAATAAAACACCCCATGTCAAAAAAGGTAAATAAATCTGCTGCAGCAGGATTAAGTTAAAAATCCAAGAAAACATGAAAAATATTACATTTGCTATTACAAAGACTTATGTTTATGTGGCCAATAATTTATGAAATGTAGATTTAAAATATTTGCTGTAAACTATAACTTGTAATTTTAACGAATAACAACTTTAAACTTCACTTTTGACAGGAGCAAAAAATCATTTCAAAATAAAATACACCCATGGCAAGTCAAACATGACATGTGCATCATCCATCATCCTTTACAAGACGCTGAAGTTGGCTTCCGATTCGCGAGAGCGTTCCACTTTATTTTTCGAACTCAGACCACCTAAAAACAGGTCCTGTTCGAAAACTACTGTACGTAAACAGATCAAACCAGGATTAAATGATGCTTTAGACAGTAAAGAATAAATTAAGCATAGTTTCTGATTTGTGAAATCTTTTGCTGATTTGTGAAAATGTGAAATAGGAGGATTTTATCACATTTTTTGCACACTGACCAGTTAAAAACTGGTCCTGTTCGAAAACTACTGCACCTAGACAGTTCAAACCAGGATTAAATTATGCTTTAGATAGTAAAGAATAAATTAAGCATAGTTTCTTATTTGTGAAAGCTTTTGCTGATTTGTGAAAATTTGAAATACGATCATTTTTAAACGCATTTTTTTCCCCTTGACCACATAAAAACAGGTCCTGTTCAAAAACTACAGGACTTAGACAGCTCAACCTGGATTAAATTATGCTTTAAATGGTAAAGAATCAATTATATTTAGTCTCTGATTTGTGAAAGCTTTTATTGATTCGTGAAAATTTGAAATTGAATTTTTTTTGCACTGGATGTATTTACATTTATTTTATGTTTTTTAAATCACAATAGTCAGTCCTTTTCTTTTTGGTGAGACAAATTTTTGGCAGAGGACTAGAATGCACAAAATGGGATGCAACAGTTATTTTAAACAACAAATATTTATTATTAAAAACACAAAGGGCTGCAGATCAGGAATACCAGAAAGACATTATGCCAGAATTAATGTTACCAACATTTGGACACATATTATGACACTTCTGACTAGGCACAGGTCCAACGGATCAAGGATATTCGGAACAATGGAAGTAAAAGTTAAAACAGAAAAAAACACAACACAAAAGCAGATGCTTTAAAATTTATCAGTAATCAAAACAAGGAAAAACTTATCTAAAAACCAAAACCCTAACTATAACAGCCCATAGCCATTTTTGTCTCTATACAAAAATGTTACTTATATATTATTAATTTTAATCCATGAACTATTATATCCTTATCAAACTAAATTTATTTTCTGGAACATGAATTAATGACCTATTTGTGAGTCAGTTGCTTGCCCTGACCATAACTATGTGCCCAACCTGACAGCCGGTTGCAAGCTTCTTCTGTGAGCTGAATTTGGAAATTGGAATGTCGCCTCGTCCTTCCTTCTTGGATTCCTGTAGTCCAGGTTTGAGCTGTCTAGGTACAGTAGTTTTTGAACAGGACCTGTTCTTATGTGGTCAGACTGCAAAAAATGCGATAAAAATCATTACATTTCACATTTTCACAAATCAGTAAAAGCTTTCACAAATCAGAAACTGTGTTTGATGTCATCTTTACTATCTAAAGCATAATTTAATCCTGGTTTGAACTGTCGATGCAGTAGTTTTCGAACAGGACCTGTTCTTAGGTGATCAAGGGGAAAAAAATGCAATAAAAACATCCTATTTCACATTTTCACAAATCAGTAAAAGCTTTCACAAATCAGAAACTGTGATTGATGTCATCTTTACTATCTAAAGCATCATTTAATCCTGGTTTGAACTGTTTACGTACAGTAGTTTTCGAACAGGGCCTGTTTTTAGGTGGTCTGAGTTCGAAAAATAAAGTGGAACGCTCTCGCGAATCGGAAGCCAACTTCAGCGTCGTGGATAGTTTCAAAGTTTATCCTAATTTAGGAGGAGAAACAAAATAAGACTCTAATAAGACTTTCAATTAAAAATGTACCTTTAACCAAGCACGGTTTGCCCTGAGGAACACCGTCGACCCCCTGCACCGTAAAGGTTCCCGTCTCATCCATCAGCAACACGCTGTTCGTCTCCCGCTGGACCTCCACCACGGTCCCCTGCATCCACACCAGCGACACCCGCAAACAGCCGTTTCTACCCGCCCTGATAAGGCAGCCCTCCGCGCCGTGTGCCTCGCCTCGAATCCCCGCCGCCCGCAGCTGACCGGACAGCACTTTAACGGGCGGAGGACGAGTCTTCTCAGCCGCCATTCTCTTTCGTCGGAATAGTTTTTAGCTCACATTTGTTTGTTTTTTTTCTGATTACCCGCCAAAAAAGCGATAACCGGAAGTTGTTTTGGATACTCCCCGGAAGTACAACGTCAGGCACTATCATCAGAATAAAAGCTTCGGTTTGTCGTGTAAAAAAGTATAACGTTTTGATGAGTGGTTTTACTGCTTTTACAAAAGCATACCAACTACAAACACTATTCGTAACATTCAAGAGTTCCCAACCTTCAACACTGAAATAGTAATTAGGTTCGAATTTTCACTGAACATAATCCAGTGGGAGCCACAAAGTGTTCTTTAGAAAAATAACACACTGATTTGTATTTATGTTATCATTACTATTGTGATAAATATAAGTGACCTTTTATTTTGGGGCAAACGTAAACTTAACAAAGAGTAAATAGCCTATTTTTAAAAATATTAAAATGCTTTAACAGAGGTATGCTTGAAATTATTTCAAAATAAAAGTCACTGTGTAACATAGGATCATCTGAATTCAGCAAACATAGTAGGCTAGTACTATAGTTGAAAAAAATATACAGTTTACTTTATCTAAGCTAAATACTTGTAAATTGAACTTGAACAAATTCCTTTGCTCTAACCGTATTTTTTAACCATAAGGTGCACTAAAATCCTTACATTTAAAAAAAAATCAAATTTATAATCTGTCTTGAGTATCAAAACTGTCAAAATGTTTTGGTCCGTCTTTGTTAAACTACAAAGCTGAACCTCTTGATGGATTGTTGGAACATTGTGGCTACCGTAGTGAAGAGAGTGATACATTTCTCTATTTTTTGCTTTAAGATAATTTTGTTAATTTAAAAACATTTTATTTTTCTTTAACCAGAGGACCATAATTGAGGTAGTAAAAGAGCCCTGTGTGGCTCCAGAGCCAGAGTCATTAATAGTTTGAAAATAGAAAGTGGGTCTAAAAAAAATGCATACACATAATATTCCTCTTTTTTGGAGATTTTATTAAGCATAGGATTATTTTTTAAGAATAATTAATGTTTAGTAAAAAGATTGTTTTAAAAAGAAGAAAAAACGAAATGTGTTAAGTAAAAAATAAACAAAAATTCATAGCTTTTCTTCAAAGGAACTAGTAATTTCTCGATATAAAAGGCCTAAATCCTGTAGACAAATGAGAGCAAAGAAAACAAAGACTCAATTGTGTAATTTTATTAAATAATTTTTTTATTTCTTTAAGAATAACTGAAGAAAAGTGTTAGCAATTTCTGTACATTTTTTTTGTTAAAATCGTTTTCCCTTGAATTTGCTGAAAACCACGAATGATCAACAGGGCTTAGAAATATTATGCTGCCATGTAGTGCACTTTTAGCCTAAAAACAATATGATTAGTCCACAGGCAACTGTCAATTTCCTTCAAATAAACTCAGAGCAGATCCTTAAGTCTCGCTGACTTCCCATTTCATTTTTCATTGGCGCTTCCTCTAAGTCCCAGTTCTTCATTGTCAAAAGAGAGGCACATTAGAAATACTGCCATTTTCCAAGGACTGTGTCTTTGATTGCATCGACAAACTGTGCAGGCACCCAGTAGACCCAATACTGAGAAGCTTCTGTAGGACCCAACTGAAAAGCCTGAAAGAATGGAAAAACACTGATGAGAACACTCTTATTTATAAAACTAACATGTCATAGATCCAAAGTTCTGCATCAACTATTCAGCTGAATATTAAACAAAAAAAAAAGCGTTGTTGGGAGAAACAAACAAAACTCAGACAAAGAAGCTTTTGTTTACCGTCCTACCGAGTCTGATCTTTCTGTGATTCATCCCAATGAAATTATGTGTCTGACCGATAAGCCTCTTATTAGCACACACATGATCACTATATAAGAGGTTCTGTGCCTTCAGTGGGATAACCTGTGGACAGTCAAACTGAGAGCAACCATTCCCAACTTACAGCTTTAGATGAATAAATAAAAATGAACAGATGTAGCATATAAATGAGGATGAATAGGTCGCTTAAATTGAGGCTGTGACTCAGCTGGAACAAACGTAATGGAGTGAAAATGATTTCAAACTGATTTTACTACACAGTCTACAGGAGTCGTAACAAAACGACAACAAGTCGAGTATTCCAAAATTGAAAAAGATCTACAAACTTCACTTCCTGAAATAATTCTCTAAAAGTTGAAGAAATGGTAAAGTATGACTTGTTGTTGAGAGCTTCCAGAAAGAAGAAAGGAAAAAAAAAAGCCACAAACGCGACAACCCTTTGTCCTTTGAACAGAGCAAAAGTTGGACCGAAGAGCCTTTTTTTGCAAACAAAAGACAAACTTACCATCTACAATTAAGAGGTTATCAATCAAAGAAATGAGGAAAGAAAAAAAACTGTCCCCTTATTCTCTGAGGGGGGACTTATGTTAAGAAAACTAAGCTTAAAATTGCATTTCTGAGTATTTCTTTTTCAATTTATTCCTTCAAAACTGTACAACTGTAATGCTCATCATTGTTGTTCCACTTGTAATGTTCACTGGGGGTACTGAGGGGCTGTAAACTAGTGGGAGAATGTGTGAACAAGAGGATGATGGGAAATGTATGCCAAATTTACCCAGGTCCTTCTATGGTGTGTCTCCCTAGTCAGGAGAGTCTCACAACCGTCAGTTAGCTTACATCAGGGAGAGGCATCTCCAGGCCTCGAGGGCCGCACATCTGCATGTTTTCAAACTGGTATATTCTAATTGGCTGGACACACCTGAACCAGGTAATCAGTCATGAGCCTGGAGTTGTCTACATCATCTATGTTGCATCTATGCTCTGAACTCTAGATCCGTCTCTCTGGCTTTTTGTCGTGAAATTGACAGATCTCCTTGCATCACAAACATTCCAACTGATTAATGACTGTTGTGTTTTTTTTCTGTCAATACACTGAAACAACAGTGGTCCCACCCACAACTCAGAGACAAATATTGAATAACCTTATCCTGAAAACAACAATTATTTTATTTTTTTCCCTCTAAAAACGACATAATCATCATTAAAAGACCACTGGGAATGATTTAAAAATAGATCAAAAGACGACTTGAGTGGATCTTTACTGATCTAATTCCATCTATTCCTCTTAGATATTTTTTTCTAAAGATAACTAAACGAATGATTAGTTCAGTTTTTAATAACAAGCCTCACAGTCTGTGTTGCTGGTTTTTAAACTTTAGTTCATTAAACAGAAGCACACGCAGCAGCCAGTTACCATCATGTGATAGTCCTCGTGGCCTTCGATGGGTTCAGACACAACGTTTTTAATGGAGCCCATCGGGACTTTCTCCGTTCTCTCTGTGGATAAAGAAAAACAAGAAGTTTGGAACCATCAGCATCTCTGCCTCACACTAAATGAGTCTGAAGCCACTTTCTCACCTTTTGTTCCAATCCATAATTGATCCTGCTCCAGTTTGAATGTGAGTCTAACTTTTCCTCCAGACTTATTAAACATTCCAGATAAAGGCACTGTTGGTAATCGTTCCTGTTGTTAGGATGGAGAGGCGGTTATTGTTAGGATTAAACTTTTTTTTTTTTTAATATTACACCACAAAGTGAGCTCCTACCTTTGTTCCTTTAATAGCTGGCATGATGTCTTCTGGTTTTCCTTTGTCCAATACTTTCCTGTGTTGCTAAAATCACAGTGCAGGATTAAAAATAGCTAAAATATGATGACATGATGTGAGAAAAAACTATTAGAGATCTAACCTTTTGCCTGCATAAAGGCTCTTTCTTGTTTTCTTCAGCTTTAACTTCCTGCTGAACAACCTCTTTTGGCGTGTTAACAGCTAAAACATCATTTATTGTTGATCCTACCACCATTATTTTTGCCCCACTTGTTATCTTAATTTCCCGTAACGTTTTGTCCTCTGGAAGTAAGCCTTTGTACATCACTTTCTGCATTGTTGGCGGAAGACCTAGACACACAGAAAACTGTAATTTCCTTCTCAGAATGTGTGAATCAACCACTGGAAGGCATGTTTGAGTGTTTTACCTGTGAGTGAGTGGATTCTTTCTTTTAGCTTGGCTCCTGTGCTGTCGACAGGTATTTTCAGATCGTACTTATTTTTGTTCCAGATAATCTTCAAGTCAACGGTTTCCTGCTCGTCGTCTGCGTCGTCCCCATTGCTGAGAGGACAGTCCTGAGTTGAGTTTCCTGTGTCTATGCTTGATGAGTTCTCATCAGTCTTCTCAACATCGTCACCAAGGAGTTCAGCTTCTTTTGGCTGTGGCTCAGTTTCCATGGTTACTTCTGCACTTCCTGGAAAATCAATATTATATCCTAAATAGCCCTTTCTCATAATACATTCATCTCAGACATAATATACAGACACAAAACTGTGATTTAAAAACAATTGATATACCCATTGGCTGTATATGAGAATTGGACTGAGTGAGAAAATAACTTATTCCAGCTCCATTGAAGTAAAGTCAATTTAGTCACAATTTTTAGTGATATAGACGTCGCCATGTTGGAGCCAGATGACGTCAGTTGGCCACTCACCAATGAGAAGTGAGCTCCTCTACCACTTGAAAGCAGGCTACAAAAAATTCTGTCCAACGTTTTGAATGTTCAATATGAGACTACGTACTTTTTTGAGGCATCTGATTGGCCAATTTGTAACTTGAATAACTTATACTACAGAAAAAAAAAAAAAGATTAAAAATAAGATTCGAACAAGAACATGCTTTAAAAAAAGCAAGAATGGTCATTCTGACAAATTTAACTGAGTATCTATTTAAATCTATGGGATTTTGGCTTCTTGAAGTGAGTGGATACTTCCTGTTTGGAATGCCAAGTGGGAGGAGTCACTCAGTCCAGCTCTCATGTACAGGCAATGGAAATAACTATTAAATTAACATTCTTTAAATGTAGCTTGAATTAGAAATCAGTAAAATAAAAATAAAAAGTGAAAATATTGATTTATAGTATATATTATTTCCTTTCTTTTAAGAAAAAAAAAAGGTTTTTGTTTGTGTAAGTTGTCTTGGTTTGTGAAAAAAAATTTGATACAAAAATGTATTGATTGGAAAACTTAAGAAAGGTAAAATAAAAATAAATCCAAACATTATACAGACACATATTTGCAGGAAAGGGCTAAAAGTATTTTTAAAAGTCGGGAAAGCAGGACAGAATTAAAAATTAATGTATTTTTAAGCTGCTTCGGAGTGAACGTCAAAGTGCGGGGACTTGGCTAACATCTACTTTCGCTTTTTCTTCTCGCCGACTTTTCTTTCTAGCACTTTCCACGACTCGTTCAGCAAACCACCCAATAGACTCTTCTTATTTGCGTGCCTGGTGGCGCGATTTTAAGGCACGCAGTAGCGGCATGAACGTAAATTGTCTCAATAACGACGTGGCTTCTCTAGAAAAACGCCGCATTTAAGCCTCCGCGGTTACAAAACTGCTTGTGGGAACGTGAAATACTGTGCTGGTATTTCGGTAACATTCCTAATGTAGCGTTCACCAGCAGCCTCTTTTACCTTTTAAACTTACCGGCCCTAACTAAACCATTGATACTCACGCTGATAACAAGGTCAATACTCGCGAAACTGTTGCTAAATCCAACTAATGTTAGCAATTCATAACGTTAGCCTGCTGCATCACTGGACAACATTTTAAGAAGAGAATTTGAGAAGGAACTAAACCCAACACGACGGCTTTTAGACTCCTTACGACGCTAAACGTGTTTCTAAAAACGGGTTAAAGTCCAGCCGATGATAATCATTCAACAGTTTACAATATTAAGGAAAGACTTCAACATTTTCTAAAAACCTACCATCCTGGGTCGCCATGATGATTGTGTACAATCTGCTGTAGGTTGTGTCAAAGAGAGTAGAGGAAACAAGAGGACTCTCCCACGGAGAAAAGGTTGTACACAAATGTACAAAGGAGCAAAGGCTTAGAATTTTCAAATAATAGCTTTTGTCTTTTTTGCTTTTTATCAAAGAGCAGCACTTAATGGTTTAGCACAGTCGAATCATGAATAGCTGCGCATGCGCCTCCAAGAATAATGTCTCTCCAAAAGTTTCTTTGGGGAAAAAAAATAAAACAGCTTATAATACATGTCCAACTAACTAAATTGTGAAAAACTGTAATATAAAATCAGTAGCTAGAATATAGGAAATAAAGGGATAAATATTATTAAGAAATCTTATTTTAATCTGATCAAGATAGGTTTCGTAGCAAACCCGGAAGTAAGTTGCAGTTAGCATCCTAATTTGACACTCTCTTTGTCTCATTGCAGACATTGCAGCAAAAGCCACAAGGCTTCTAACGATATATTTTAAAGGTACATAACTTGTCGTTTTTTCACTTTTTAAATTTTAAATCCATAATATTAAAATAATTAAATAAAATCCACATTTTTTAAATTGTTTTCCCTGTCAAAATTAAGTGAATACGTGTTGTTTTTGCAAACAATGGCTTCCCATAATTAATTAATTACATTCTTTTTTAATTCGATTTAAATTAGTTTTAGTTTTTGACTGTCGGAATATGTCATCTTATAATTGAAATATACTTTTATGGCACCTAACAAAAAACAAATTACACAATAGTAAAACTGGAGTTTACATGTTCACCTCTGGACGGCAGCAAAGATGTGTCAAAATTTTGATAAAGAAGAAGAAGCGGCAGCGGGGGTTAAAAAATAAACAACTTCTGACGGTCAGTGACGACATCCATGACAACGAAGCGGAGGGGTAAAAAGGAAAACAAAGAGGGGGGAAAACTGGCTATAATGAAAGTCACAAGTTGTCATGTGTACTTTGTAAATTATGAGAAGGAAGTGTCTTTCTGAATGTACTGCACTGTTACTGTGTCCATCCCATGGTCTCTGCTGCGATAGAAGTTTAGCCAAACTTCACTTCCATGCATTTTCTCCAGTCCGTGTGGAAATATTAAGATTTGCAGCTTAGTAACCAAGAAACTGTTTTTGCAAGAAGCAACCAAATTCAAAACAATGTGTTTGGAGGAATAAGAAGAGAAGATCAGCATGGCAGACAGGAGGACTTACAACGTTGTGATTTTAGGTTTGGGGTTTCTGTTCATTTTCACCGCTTTCACCACCTGTGGAAACGTTGAAGTAAGTTAAACTTTTGTAAAAAGTCACGAAAAACTACAATTTTGTTGTTTTTGTTTTCCTGAGATAACTTTAGGAAAACTCAGAAAAAGCATTCTCTTAAGAACGTAATTTAAATAAAATGATCTAAATATATTATTTCAACTAAAATGTATTGTCTGTTTTGTAAACAGTGAATGTATATTCTATTTTTTGTAAAAAAGTGCAGATGTTGATGGCAGGATAAAGGCCAGCGTCAGGCGAAGCTCGTGTTTCTGATTTTCTCAAATGGTCATTAAATGAGCAGCGGATGAATGACTTTGGAGCATGATCTGATCTAAACTAGATTAATCTTCTTTATTTTAGCAAACTGTAGTGAAAAGTCTTGGAAACTCTACTTTTACTGGGAGTGGGTACCACAGGTAGATGACATTTATTATTATTTATAATAATAAAAATATTTTCTGCAGAAGATATGCTTTTATTTTGTAATTTCTGACTCTCCTTTGCAGTCTTGGCATCATCTATGGAGTGTTTTCCTTCTCCAATCTACTTGCACCAACTGTTGTGAAAGTCATTGGTGCAAAAGTGTGCATGTTTCTGAGTGGTCTTCTATACAGGTAAGCAAGTAGGTGCAAAAAGGTGAGATTTTTTCTGGACTGATGCTGAAATATGTGGTTTATTGTGTGTCTAGTGGTTACATTGCAGTGTTTATCATCCCCTCCACCTGGTCCTTTTACCTGACCTCCGTACTCATTGGCATCGGAGCAGCCTGTAAGTTTTTTTTTTATTTTTATTTTTATTTTAACTCGTATCAAACACAACTCCGTCCAAAAGTGAGATATAAATATAAATTCTACAGGGTTTTGGAGTATTTATATTTTTAATTCCTATTAGTTTTTTTTTTCCTTTTAAAAAACATCAAAAATCCTAATATAATTTCCCTGGAATGAAACATTTATTCATGCCTCACTTCCCCCTCCAACATTAACGTTCAGTGATTGTCTTAGTGCATGCGCGGTCACATCCCGTTTACTAAAATGTGCGTATGATCCCCGGAGCAAGCTGGTGTTTCAACAAAAGCACAAGAAATTGAGGCATGTAAGTACTTTGTTGCCTCAGGCTGCTGAATTTCTGTTTTCAAAAATCAAAGTAATGAGTAATCATGCATACAGGGATTATGGGATATGATGATGGTGATGATGCTATAAACAGGGTGTCTTTAATTAAACCTTAAATGGTTTAGGCACTACTTCTCTATAAGTGATGTGCAGCACTTTGAGATTTGCTCATAAAAAGGAAAAAAAAAAACTTTCCTAGGTGGTTGTATGTTTATGCCTTTTTTACTACACAGTAGTGTATTTAAATGACCATTTCTTAGTTTTCCCTCCACTCTCTCTTGCAGTGTTATGGACCGCTCAAGGAGAATTTCTAGTCGAAAACTCCGAAGCATCAACCATCAACAGGAATACCGGGATGTTCTGGGCTCTCCTCCAGTGCAGGTATGCAGCTTCGTCTGTGTATTTTTAGCATATTGTAGCACTCAATTATAAAAATTAAACACCTGTGATTATTATGAGTGTCCACATCCTATTTTTAACCCTGTCACTTAAAATTGCATCTCAGATGAGGAGGTAAGTAAAGTTTGTAATTTTTATGAATGAATGTTTGAAATTTTAGCATCTCAAACTATGACAGTCTTTTATTGAGCCATAGAGGTGGTATCATTTGAGGGGAGAATTGTAAATGTTTGCAAAAATTGCAAAAATTTAGGCGAAAATGATTTTACCAAAGCGTTTCTATGTCACAAATACAACTCTTTTTCAAAGGGGATTTTTCGTCACAAAAATGTAACCAACAAAAGTTTTATTTTCTATATATATATATATATATATATGTGTCCTCCATCATGAGAAAGATGCCACAAAATGGTTCCAAAATTACTTTTCTTTCTGAATGGATCTTTAAGAAGCAACTTTATAACAAAATGTATCTATAAAGTAGCACAAAACTTGTAGAAATTCAACCAACATGATTAAAAACATATTTTTGAACAATATAAACCCTCAAAGGTATCCAGTGGGCAAAATAAATAAATAATAATTAGAATACTGATATGAATAAAAGTCCACTTTGGTTTGAAAAATACTATTGATCTAACAAATAGAAACTTTTTTTCTTCTGTTTAAATATTGTGTTTGATTATGTGCATTCTGGAGGAAGTGGGCGGAGTCACCAGCAAGGAAATACTAAAAAGCCTAAAGAGACTGAAAAAACTAAGATTATTTTTTTTCTTATTTTGTTTTGGGGAATTTCAAGAAAATATTTTCATATGTTTGACAGGTTTATATTGATTAAAAAGGGAAATTAGTTACACCCTTAGTGTATTTTTTGCAGCTCGTTACTATATTACCTTGCACACATTATTATGTTGTTTACTTGCATAGTTTTTAATCGGTTTTCTTAAATAACCAATTTTTAGCAATGACATTAAAGGGACAAACCTGGTTTCATGTCTGCTTATTAAAGAAGAAATTTAACAGGATAAAATCTACAAACTTGATGATGATGATGATTTAGAAAAGAGGTAATGGAGTCCTTCAAACCTTGTTACTGCTGTGCTTTAAACTGATTTTATACTGAAACCAAATCTCCACCAGAAAAAAAAGACTAAAGTTAATTGAAGTCCATTAAAAACGAGGAGTTTGAACCTCCTGTGAAGTTCTAGCATTCTCCAGTATCATCAGCATTTATTAACTTGTAATGCTGCAGCATGAAAACTCCCTAGAGATAAGGCAACATGTGCTTCGTTAGCTCACATGACTCTGATTCTTGTATTAATTTCACATTAGGAGTTTATAATAGCACACTGTGACTTTGGATTCCAGGCAAGATGCGTTACTATTTATTTATTTATTTATTTTTGGAGGTTGCTGTGCAAAACATTTCACTTTAAGATTACAAGTGAGTAAATAAAAGAGCACAATTCTATAGCAAAACACAATTTGTGCATGTTTGTTCTGAATCAGAGGTTTTGGTGCTTCAAGGTGAAACGAATCGTCTCAGATAATGCAGGATTTCAGAAGGTCCAGCTTGTGTAATGAGCATAAAATGTTATTAATGTCTGTAACTCATGATGCTTGTATTTTTGCAGCATGCTGTTTGGGAATCTGTACATTTATTTGGACTGGAATGGAAAAACTGACATATCAGGTAAGGTCAGATTGATGTTATATCAAAGTCAAATCAAACTGGATTGTAAGAATTTTGGA
>NC_050519.1:8069370-8081958 GCF_002922805.2 Oryzias melastigma
CGTAACAGTTTTGATGGTTTCAGAAAGCAGCAGGAGAAACATCTTTCTCTTCCTGCTGGTCGCCTCCGTCCTCGGCGCGCTCAGCTTCCTGGTGTTGAGAAAGAGCCACAATGAAGAGGAGATGCTCTCTGAAGAGGAAGGGCAATCGCTGCTCTCAGCTCGCACAATGTAAACAACCATCTTTTGAAAAAAAAAAAAAATATATATATATATATACCTGTTTTCACTGTGCAATAAAAAAAGAGACGATCAAAACTGAAGGACACAAAGGATTTAGAAAAAAAACCAAACACCTCAGGTTTTCCAAGATGATTCAAGATTGTAGTTGTGCAGGAGATTTAAACCACTTTTCCCCTTCACAAAAAAGACAATTTTTCTCTAGATCTGTGCAATTTTGACAGTCAAGCTCAATCATAGCACTTTACACAAGTAGAGTGCAATCAGGCAGATCCAGAGAAACCAGGATGGAGACTTTTTGAGAGTGGCGTGAACAGCCCTCAACGCTCCTTTTGCAGCTTTTCTTATGAATCGAAGCCAAAGTTTAAGACAAAAATCTTAAAATGACAAAGTCGTCTCGGACTCAAAGTCAGGAGAAAGTCAACTAAAGTGGAGCAAAACACGAGGAGACTGAAATCCACTGATTACATATACGTCCTGTTAGCTTGCCAGCAGGAATAAAAGGCGTTCTCCTCATCTGTTTCTGTTTGGGAGCAGATTGTGTTTGAAACACTTTTCCGTTTTTCCGCCTCATGCGAGTTTTTGATCCCCTCTTATTGGCTGAGTTTGAGACTAAACACAGACTCCAGCAGAAAAACAAGGAATCCTGCAGGGAGGAATCCTCCCTCCTCTTTGATTTGCAAACAACCAATTATTATTATTTTTTTTGTTTTTCCATCCGTGCTGCTCACTGCTGTTGATGAATTACAGTGTGATTGATGATAATTCTGACTTTGTTTCTGTTATTTAGGTACAAGAGCAGAGCGAACAGCGCGTTGCAGGATGCCAAATCAGAATTCAGTAAGTTTTGAAAAAAAGAAATGCACTTTATTTATACAAAAAATGAATAAAAATTGCCTATTTATGTAATTTTAGAGATATAATGCAAGCTTAAGCTAAACTTTTAAAGATAAAAATTGTGTTTTTAACCTGTTCTTTTAGCATTTTTTCTATATTTGAGGAGATACATGAAGGAAATTAATCTCAAAATTGGATTTGTGAGTATTGTTACACTCCTGTCTAGGGGCTTGTACAGGATGTAGCATAAAGGTAGAAAAAGAAACAAATTAAATATACCAACGACTCAAAAACTCTTACTTGATTGAAAATAAGCTGGGAATTTATTTAAAAAAAACAATAAAGGAGAAAGAAGCATAACTTAAAGGTGAAGCAAAAAAAATTCAGGGTGAACCAAGGTCAAACTGACATAACAAACCTTATTTATTCACATTTTTGTGTATCAGTAGCAGCCAAAAAATGTAGTTTGAAAAAAAAAAGCATATTTTTGATGTAGAAAATACACATTTTGAAGGAAATACAAAGGAAAAAGGGGGGCGGAGTTACTCACCGCCAGTAGTCCTGCCTACAATTCAGAGGTGGCCGCTCTGCAGAAACTATGTCCTCAAAAATGATACAGGTTTTTAGATTGTAGTTAAAAACAGCATCATCATATTGAAAAGACCACTGGGAACGCTTTTAAGACAGATCATCGTAGTGGGTCTTCATGTTTCAATGAGAACATTTCAGGAATATTTAATATCTTTATAGAAAAGTGACACTGAAATCCAAAAATGATCACATTTGAAGTATAAATCAGTACTTTGCAGGAAAAATTTTGAAAAAAGTTAATTTAATGAATTGCCAAGGGGTTGATTTATGCTTTTTTTTTTCTTTCTTTTATTAATTGTACAATTAATAATTTTATTTATGGTATCTTAGTCTTGCCTGTTCTTGTGAATTATTACTATTTCTTTTAATATCATTGTTATTGACTTCTTTATTTTATTATAATTTATTTATTACCTTTTTATTTTACTTAATATTTTCTTTTAAACAAGTGTCTCCAGGGTTCTATCTCTCTTTATATTTATTTTATTTTTTTAAATTTGTTTTCAATATATAAATTTGTATTTGCACATATAAGGGGGTTGATTTTCAGTTTGGGCTTTGTTCTTGTTATATCAAGAGGGTGTTTTCATCGTGTTTGTTTCTATATGTACAGCACTTTGAGATGTTTTGGGTTTTTTTTACAAAAAGTGCTTTATGAATAAAATCAATTTGAATTTGAATTTCTTTGAAACTCATTTACCTCAAAACAGCAACTTAAAGGACAGTTTCTTGAAAAAGAAAGCCTTTACGTTTTTTTTTTTTTTTTTTAACAATTAACCGCATTTAGCCTCCATCCAGAAGCCACTTCAGTGTTTATTTAAGT
Organism: Oryzias melastigma; assembly: GCF_002922805.2. Lineage (NCBI taxonomy): Eukaryota > Metazoa > Chordata > Actinopteri > Beloniformes > Adrianichthyidae > Oryzias > Oryzias melastigma. The sequence goes on from NC_050519.1 coordinate 8,071,799, forward strand.
GAAAGTTGGTGTCATGTAGATAAAAATCTCCAAGCATCACAGTGGAGTACACAGAGACTGTCAGAGTGCGAGTTTATCTAAGATGATCTCTCCATTTGTGGGCTGGAAACACCACTGCACTTACCCCCCACCCCCACACCCCCACCAAACCTCAACTATTTGGGAGATCAGATTGCTCTTTGTCTGGTGCATGTTCCCCGTTTGCTGCTACCCTGGCGTACACCCACCTCAGAGATAACCGCTTTATCAGCGATGCGCTCGTGTCAGGAGAGGGCATCAAAGCGTGCATAAGCAAATCCAGTGGGACTATTTGTTGTTTAAAAAAAAAAAAAAGTTTCTCTTGGGAGTTTTTCTGTCTGTTGCCACAGATGTTTGCTGCTTTTAAAATAATCGTTAAAGGATTATTTGCATTTCGGTCTTTCAGAAACCATCCTGCAGCTCCTGAAGACTAAAACGATCCTGCTGCTGAGTCCCTGCATGGCGTACAGCGGTCAGGAAAATTTAAAATACACTTTTAGTCTTTAATATGCAGCAACACCAAAACATGCATCGTATTTCTGCAGGCCTGGAGCTGGCTTTCTACAGCGGCGTGTACGGAACGTGTATCGGAGCGACTACACACTTCGGAGAGGCTGCCAAAGGCTTGATTGGGATCTCCGGGATTGTGGTAGGCGCCGGAGAAATCGTAGGTGGGTTACTTTCCTCTCGGAAAGCAAGCTCCCGTGAAGCTCTGATTTAAAGTGTTCCCTCTGACCCATCAGGCGGCGGCCTCTTCGGTCTGCTGTGCAAGAACAGCCGCTTCAGACGGACCTCTGTGGTGTTCCTGGGAATGGTCGTCCACTTCATCGCCTCCTATTTGATTTTCCTGAACATCCCGGCCGATGCACCCATCGTCTTGGAAACCACCACGCAGCAGACCCCGTATCTTAACCCGAGGTGTGGGGAAGCTCGTCTGAAAAATTCTTGGCAGGAAGTGGGTGATTTTTAAATCAAGCTGTGTGTTCTCCGCCAGCGTGTCCATCGCTCTGCTGTGCAGCTTCCTGCTCGGACTTGGAGACAGTTGCTTCAACACGCAGCTCTACAGTATTCTGGGCCACATCTATGCTGAAGAAAGCACGCCGGCTTTCGCCATCTTCAAATTCATCCAGGTAATCCGCGCTCGCCTTCCAGAGATGTTGTTAGTTGAGCCAAGTAAAGCTCAAGCAAACCACTCTGCTGCCAGGAAGGAAATAAATTCACCTGAAGCCTTATCAAAAAGAGGGTTTCTAAGGATGCTCAAGAGCATCTTTTTTAGTTGAGAAACAAGGAAAACTCTGAATCTGCTGACCTGTGGATTCTGTCTTTTGCTAGTCTGTGAGTGCGGCAGTGGCTTTCTTCTACAGCGGTTACCTGATGCTGATGTGGCAGCTCCTGCTGATGGTCATCCTGGGCTTCACTGGAACCCTCTGCTTCTTCGTGGTGGAGAGGATGCAGGACTTCTTTGTGGATAGTCAGGAATATTAAGATCTTCCAGCTGCATTTTTTTGTCTATGACACTTTTAAAAACCCAGAATGTTTATTTTTGAGTCGTTGCTTTAAACAGCAGGCTGCACAGAAGTCTAAAATTCTTGTTTCTGATTTCTTTGAAGGTGTGTAGATCCTCCTTTTGCAGATTTTCCTTATCGCTCAGCTCTACGTGGAGGTTATTAATGTGTGATCTCATCAGCTGAGCTGCACTTGACTTGTAGGCTTTAATAATCCCCTTATCTTGCTTTGTGCTGCCCCTCCAGCTCAGGTTTGAAGCGATGATAGGACGAGCTAAAGCCCTTTAAAAAATAAAAAAATGCTGAAGTTAGTTTAGTTAGTTTAAAATGTTTAAAGCTAAAACTTAATGCTTGACAATCACTACCTTTTGACGTTTTTATACATTTTGCATTTTTGTGACATTTCAGTGAATAAAGTTTGTCCCATTTTGAATTGCTTTGGCTGTCGTTGATTTGTCATAAATGACGTAAACACAACTATAGATTTTACCTAATAAATAGTAGCAGTCACTTCGTACTAAGAATTCATTTTAATTAATGCTTAATTGTGCATTAACTAACATAAATAAAGCGAGTCTTATTTTAAAGTGTTACCAAATAATCTTTTTTCTAAGATTTATTTTCTTATAAATGTTGTCTGACTGCACTTTTTAGATCTCTCTTTCCCAAAATTGCTAAAATAGTTTGAAAATCCAAATAAAAAACAAATTACATTTCTCTGATCTGACTTTAAGGGCAAATTCAAAAGGCCTTGAAGCTGCATATTATCTTTGCTGGCAATTTAATATTGATTATTGTCACCCACTGACAAAAGATTTGTGGATTCTTAAAGCCACGTAATTCTGTAAAGCCCACTACTTTTAAGAATTGACAGAATATTGTAAATTTCCTTGAATCTTTCTTCTTATTATTATTAAAATGCTTTTTTAAAGTCTTAGATAAAAATCCCCAAAATAGTATTGGTCTCAACAATTTTACTTCAAGCTACAAAAATATTGACATCGGTGTTGAGGAAAAAAAAAGATCTTATTTACTCACTGACTCAAATTTGATCCACACATTCTTAACGTGGTATAACATCTTTAAAAATAACAAATTCCTTTCAAAAATTGCCTTTTTTCAATTCAGAAAGTAGTCGTTTTAAAAATAAATAACCATAGATGACTTATTCTCACCATAACATTTTGAAAATTAGCTAAACTTTTTCCCACCAAAAGTGTTATGGAAGCAGCCATTTTGAAATGAGCAGGAAAAGCCCCTTTACTACCCCTAGTGGAAGGATGATGTACTACAGGGCAGAAAACATGGACTTAAATGAATTTTAAGGATAGTTTTATTTGTATTAATGAGGTAGGGGACTCAGAATGTATCAAATATAATACTTATAGTTACATAGACTTAAAGAAAACAAATACAGAATTTAATCATAGTTGAATTTAGGAATTAGCTTTAAAAATCATTTAATTGGGATACGTTTATAACCTAAGCAACGATAATTTTTAAATATTCCTTTCTATTTGGACTCATTCAGATGCTCTTCCTACAGACTAAACACTTCTGTTTTCTGCTCATTTGCTTTAAAATTCCCACCCCTCTTCATCCACACCTGCCTGTTACAGCCCTGCGTTCCCAGAGCGGCTTTTAAGCCGTCTGTGCGTTTGTTTGAAAAGCAGAACAAATGTGCACATTAGGGCCAATCTGCTTAGTTTTGTCACATTTTCCCATCAAAAGTGTAACGAGCAAACTTGATTGAAAAACACCTGTGGGATAAACAAACGGCGCTTAAAATACACCCCCAAATTTAATTGTGCTTTTAGTTTAAGAAAACAGCTGTGCTGATTTTGTTGATTATTTACAACTGGGGCAAAAAAAAAAAAAGTTTTTCTGAAGGTTTTCCACCTAAAAAGATGAGATCTGTTCATCATAAAGGTCAGGGGTCTGCTACCTTTAATGATAAAAGAGGGATTTGGTTCAGGTTCCTATTGAACAAACTCAATGAGAAACTGCAAAGTCTTACCTCAAAAATAGAAAAATACACTTTCTTGATGTTTTTGAGGTAATTAAGTTATCAATTTATAAAATATAGCATTAAAATGTTCTCGACAATTGAATTTTTCTCTATATAACAAATGTAACTTCCTTCACTTTTGACTGCAGCACATGCAAGTTCCTTTCAAAATAAAACATCCTGTATTTAATCAGATCTTCAAGCTGCAGCAGATTTACTTTAATTAAGATGCAAGAAACAGGAAGTTTTCTATTATTACTAGTGAATAAAAGCATGAGTGTTTTGAAGGGTAGAATCCACATTTTTTTTTATCCATACATGTAAATGCAATAAGTTAATGTCACTTTGACAGTAGATTAAACCTTTTACTTTCATTTTGATCCGTTAGGTAGAAGTTATTTTCTGCATCATTTTACAAATAAGTTTTTTTTTTTTAAATCAAGCAAAGTGATTTTCTGGATTCTTTTTCCACATTGTGTTTCACAGTTGAAATGTACCTTGTAACCAAAAAAATTAGTTTGGGTTAGAATTTAAAAATCTTTAAGTTTACATGAGTGACTTTTTTTGAGTTTAACTATTTACAAAGAATTAAAATAAAATAAAAAAAATCTGATTATTGTTGTTTAAATTGATAAATCATGTGTCAAATATTAAGTTGTGATTATTTAACAAGTCTTAAACACAGTTCAGTTTGCACTTAGCTCTACAAATGTTTGGGTAAAAAATAAAAAGAATAAAAAGAAATAACACCAATAAAAGTGATGATGTATGAAATAAAAAGAGTTCTTAACAATTGTTTAAATAAAAAAAAAAAAAAATAGGATGAACCCTGGAACAGATTAGCGACCTGTCCAAGGTGTACCCACCCTTTACCCATCAGTTGCTGGGATAGGCTCCAGCAACCCCATAGCCCCCAAAGAAATTCAGCATGGATGAAAATAGAATAATTTAGAAATTTTCTATGGTAAGCATCAAATTGTGATACTTAACATTCAATTATTCCTAATAGATTAAACTGTTCTTCAATAATTTAAAGAAAGAAACATGGAAATAAGTAAAATTTAAATAAAACAGGCGAGGGAAATTTCCTTAATGTCTTCAGAACTCAAACATGTTTCCAAACTGTAGGTTGTTCAGTTCATGTTTTATTACAAATCTGTGGTCATGACCACCAGAAGCTGACAGAAAAGCTGACTTGCAGGGATCGGACGTAGTGCCAGTGTTTGACAGGGATGAACAGCACGTCTCCTGGCTCCAGAACACATTCCAGATACGGAGCTTTGGAAAACTCCGGGAAAAGCTCAGCGTCGGGATTCTCCACCTCCACCTGCAGAGGAGACGTTCAGACAGTGCAGGTTTGAACATGCGCTCTCTCGGACCGCTGAGCTCACCTGACTGGTGTTGTGAAGAAGCTGCGACTGATGCGGGTAGAGCTTGTCCGTGTCGTCTGGGGAATACAGACGGATGTATTTGCTTCCTACCACCTGGGATTTATAGGAAGATCAAACCCATGTGTTGACTTCTTCAGAAAGGTGATGGACTCACCTGAGCCAGGAAGTTCTGCTGGGGATCCTGGTGTAGCGGTGACACAGTGCCGGCAGGTCCAAACCATGCATTTATTGTGATGTCATCCTCATCGCCTTCACCCAGACAGCAGTAATCTGGGATGCGAATATCTTCTTTTAACTCTGGTATCTATGATGACAAAATGTACTTTATTGTTGCTACTTCTATATGAATAAATCCTGAAAGTATTTTTATTTTAAAACAACAAGAAAGGCACCTGATCAAAAAGTTGGTGCTGAGCAAGATAACCCCGACTTTTACCTCCATCCTGGGAGACCTGCAAATAAAAGTTGTTAGAAATCCCATGATGCACCATTTCTGTTCACCAAGTTCACACGGTTGAAGCTGGACAGTGAAACACTCACTTCATTTAGAATGAAACTATCGATAAACTGATTGACGGTAAGAAGAGTTTGTGACCAGTCTTCGTCGGTATATCTGGACCCCACCTCCACAGGAACGGTCCGAAAACCGGCCACAGATCTCAGGTACTCTATGCTTTCACGAGGGACAAAATCAGAATTATTACATTTAAATGCATTTTTATTAAATTATTTATCCAACTATGACACTTATAATAAAAAATTACAACAAAAGACAAGATGCAGTTGTTAAAAAAGTTTACTTAGATTAAGTAATCTGTAATTCTCAATTGATGCATGCCACTTAAACACACAAAAAGCCTCTAATTTAAGGGCTAAATTAATAATAAAGACATAATTTACAAGAGCTCTCAGATTTCCCTTTCATTCTCCTGCTTAACTCAATGAAAGTCAAAGAAATCAACAGGAAAAAAAAGGAAAAGGTCCACCTCAACAACCAAGACCAGAAATATTTCTAACAGAAAACTCCCATTAGCCACAAACTATGCTGTGACCTGCTGTGAGGTGTGCTTCTTTAGAAACAACCAAAGAAACATCAGAGGTAGAAGATGAGACAAAAGGAAGATTAAAAAAAGATGTGTGGAGAAACTGCGCAGGTTCACACATCTACCAAACGGTGTTAAAAAAAAGAAAATGATCAAGAATAAACCTGGACTGAGGACCCTCCCATCTGTAGGCAAACAGACAGGAGAGCCTTTTCTAAATTAGAGGAGAAATATATACATATGAGAAAAAAAATGTTGCAATAAATTTAGAAAAAATACATATCTAGCTCAGTGTTCTGAAAATGTAAAAATAAAAAGTTTTTTAATGCATTTTTGGAAAAAATACATTATGTTGGTGAAAAAACAACAGTTTTTATGGGTTACAGTGTTTTCCAAAAATTTCAAGGAATTATTTTTTTTTGCAATTTGTGAAGAACACATGTCAAAAAGATTAATATAGTTTTATTTAAAAGGTTTTGCTGTTTAAATTTCTGGCAAATCCAATTTGAATAAATATATTTTTTGCATTTCAGCATCTTTTCTATATTTTTTTAACCAGACTGGATCATATATTATTACTAAAGTTACTTAATCCTTAAAAATATTATAGATTAAAAAAAAAAAAAAAAACTTTTAGTGTAAAAAGAGTTGTAAGGACCGGTGCAAATTAAACATGTCTACCATTTTCCCAGTAAATCTCTGGCCCATTTTTGAAGAATCACAGGTCTGTCAACAAATCAGAAGTCAGGAGAGATGGGAGGAACAACCAAAAGGGATCAAATGGTTTGCTGGGCTGCTTAACACCCAGAATCCCTTAATCTTTTAGTTTCTCCTGCAGAACAGAACTCTAAGTGTTTGTCCCATTTCTCCCGGCTGAAGTCAGCAGAGAGCTGCTGGAGTGTCATGTCACAGGACACTCTGGGGGAATCCCACTTTTCTTTTCTTAATAAAAAAAAAAAAATTCTGCTAGCCTGTAACTTGTTGATTTTTTGTCTCAAAGAAATAATACATTAATGTTTTAGTTTTAAATGAGACCATGACCTAGCTTGAATTTAGAACGTATAAATCTGATTCAGTTAGGTCAGCATCCTTGCAAAAATGATGTAAAATATATTTTAAAATATTAATAGAGCTTGCAAAACAAATTTAAAAGATTAAAAATTGAAAAAAAAATGTTTTTTTAAATACAGAATTGCAATGTCAATTTTTACTTATGGTTTATTATACCTGTAAATGTTTGTAAGCAACATGGAGGATCTCAGCAGCATCAGAAATCTCAGATGTCGCTACAATAATCTATGATACTTAATTTTAGAGAGGCTGTTTCTTTTATTTAAAAAAAAAAAATATATTTTTTTTTACCTGTTAGTTTTACAAACCATAAACAAAGAAGAGAAACATGATTTCAATTCCTGCTGAAGGCTATAGTTTAGTGTTTCCAAGCAAACCTCCAGGGGTGGTTGTTGAGAGCGGGCCAGTGGTCGATGATCCCTTCTAAAATCACCGGTTTGAGGGGAAGCAGGTAGTTTGTGCTGAAGCTTTCCAGGGAAGGACACTTGATCCTGGGCACTGCCTTGTCTTCTCTGATTGAAGGACTGCGGGGGCTCTCTGTCTTTAATTTCTGTTCATGACAGAACAAAGGGACGTGCATGTCAATGAAATGTCATTTGGACTGTGAGAAAAAGTTCCTCTTAGCATTAAAAAAAAAAACAAGAAGTAGAAAAAACAAATAAAAAAAATCCCTGAACTTAGCACAGCTCTTTGCAGAGACCTTGAATGTTTCAGCCGTTTTCAAATTAACATTTATCGAGTTGGAAAATGAAAACAGCAAGTCATGTCAGGTCTGAGAAAAGCAAACTGACCTCTGAGTAAATCTGTTTTTTTATCGTCACTAAGTGCAAAAGAAATGAAAAAAAATGTAAGAAACAAACAAACAAAAAAATTCTGCATTGAAATTTATTCTGAAATACCACCAGAAATAAAAGTGTGTGGAATATAAAGCAACACACAAAAACCAGAAATGAAGCAAAAATGACGACAAACCTTGGCAACAACTTCTACACTTTTCTCCTCTTCTTTACTGGTTCTACCTATTTCATTTTGCAGAATATGAACAAGAGCTTGAAGTATGTCATCCATGATGGCCGCACCCATCAGTAAACCCATGTCACAAGTCCTGACGGCCTGCAGGACCTCCTCCTGCGATGGATTTTCTCGGCACAGGGCGGCCACTTTGAAGAGGCAGCCATAAGAGTAAACCCGTCTCCATTCTTTGTCCACGTGGCGCCACGTCCCTGTGTTCAGTCGTTCCCATGAAACATCCAGAACGATCTGGGCGTTTAGATTAAGGCTGGCGCCCGCCGCATTACCATACAACTGCTTCCGGCAGCGCTTCAGTATTTCCACCACACTTGGTTCTACTTTGTCGCTGAACTGCAGAGGGAACTGTTCTTCATCGGTCGGCAGAGCGCAGGAGATTTTTGACCAGAGTGACGTCATCGATCAGAAGAGTTTCTTTCTGTTCTGTGGGAGGGTGAACACAGGTAAGTGAAAAACTCTGAATTGAAAGGTAAAATTGACATTCACAAAGGTTCAAAGGCTGGAATAGGATCACTTATGTGCTCAGATGGGGCATCAGCACATACACAGAGGATGCTTGTTTATTTCATCTTGAACAGCCAGCAAACTGGCAAACAAAGAACACAGGTGAGGCCACCATGAGCCAAAACCGTGCATGAGAGACATGCAGAATGACAAGTTTGCAGCACGCTCTCTGGAACGCTGCCTCTGCATGACTCCATCAGTTCCTGCCAACAGCCAAACTCTGAGCGCCTGATTCATCTCTGCACAGAAACAAGGCTGTGTGAATACTGACTGAGCTGAAAAATACATGGTTTTGCGGAATGCTTTGACCCTGAAATTCTCTTAGGTTTTAGAAATTCCTACAAAATTGATTTAACATGTGATTACTTTTTTTTTAGCTTTTATTTGTGCTTTTTTCAAAAGAATGCTGTTATAATATACCTAGATTCAATCTTAAAATGTGCCCAAACACAAAACTAAACATTATTGCTTTAAATTAATTAATTATTCCGTATAAACACAGATAAACACCTTTGATGGAGATCATACAAGCATTCCATGACTGTTTTTAAGCTACAAACTTTACCATATATATTTTAAAATGAAAAGACGAAATAAACTGAATAATAATTAAAAATACTAAAATTTACCTTCCACATCCGGACTTGAAACTGTTTATAGGAACGTATTTTAAGTATAAAAAGAGGGTTTGACAGCCAACGAAGCTGTAAAACAAATTCCGCTGCCGGTGGGCAGACAAAACCCCACCGGGGGGAAACTAAGACACCGGAAAACATTTGTTCCACCTAGCGTTCAAAGATGACAAAACACCGCGAAATCCCCGAAAACATTTTTAAATATTTATGTATTTAAAAATACACGATGTAACACTTAAAAAACTAGAACAATACATTTTGTACCCTTTAATATTTTAGACGCTCTCTGATGTAAATTTGCTCTACAAACCATTGAATTTGATGCTAAAATAACTGAGTACACTGAAGAAAATTTGAAGATGCACACTCCCAAACATGTCTTAAATGTGACCATTTTAAACAATTATTATTATTCACTATCTATTTGTTGTAAACTTGAATTGTTTTAAATCAGTTATAAGATATATTCAGTTTATATACCTCCTTTACTACATGGGCACAGGTTGCAGAGAATTGCAACATGTTGCCTGAAGCTATATTCCCCATTTCACTTTTTGGCTTTGTAGAAAATGCAATTATTTGTTTGTAGTTTTTGCTAATTTGTTTTAGTTAAGTTGTCATTCATGTTGATTTCATAACATGTCAGATAACTGAGCAAAATAATAGTGGTGCACATTATCTTCTGCTGGACAAGAGTGATCGTTCAGACAGTTATTTAGGTTTATTTTAGTAGCCTTGGCCTATCTTATATTTTCTAAATTTACATCTGTTTTATTATTGCTTCTTTTATCTAATGTGTTTTATGACTTCTATGTTTTAAATAATGTTGGAATATGTTTTTTTTTGGTCAGCAATGAAAAACAGTATAATAAAGTGATTGATTGATATAAATCAATAATATCCAGTACGCTATATATATATATATATATATATATATATATATATATATATATATA
>NC_050519.1:8081985-8094100 GCF_002922805.2 Oryzias melastigma
TCAAATACCAATGCTGTCATGCTCATTTTTGATGATAAAAGAGGAAAAGGGATAATGGTGCACCAAAGTCATAATAATAAAAAATATTTATTCACATATAAAGATTGACTTAGCGTTTTTGTAATTTTCCTTTTTTGCAAATCTGAATCTATATATGTGCAACAGGCAATCTGTGTTTTATTTTAAATAGGATGTATTTTATTTGAAAGGAACTTCATGTGCATCTGTCAAAAATAAAATAAGTTAAAATTGTTATAAATAGAAAGAAACATGCTTGTAGCTCTTTAAAGATGTATTTATTTATCGTTGTACTTTTAAAAGCTTTATTTAAAATGAACAGCTTGAAAAAAAATCCAAAAGGTGACATGAAATTTTGTGACTCTCACAGAGTTTTTGCCCAGTAATACAGACTTAAAGCGCTTCTTTAACTTCAAAGGTTATACTTGCAATACTTGTGCTCAAGTATGCTTAATAAAATAAACTTCAAGTGTACTACTAAGGGTTGGCCTTTTTCTTTTTGCAACTCAAGAGATCATTTCATCTCCGAGTTCCATCTTTACAAATGATCAGGTGGGATCACTCAGCAACACACAAATCAGAGATCTGTTGGCAGAACAGCCTCGCTTACGCTGATGTCGACACTGATGCAGCGACGTCAGTGTGTGATCACAATGTTGCATTGTAGCAAATCCTGTCACAACAAATGACAAGACAATAGCTGCACAAACATTTGTTTTCCTCTCCTCAGTTCTGCTCATGATGGTTTATGTAAATAGCGCCATTCCTCCCAAAGGGCTACTGATACTTATCTGCACATGTGAGGCTAAGACAATAATCGGGTTTGTCTTTTTGATGTCACTTTGACACCTTCGGGTCTTTCATATTCAGCCGCTGTTTCGCAGGAAGGCAGTCTGAGCAAACATGACAGCAAACCTTCAGTCTAGAATCTATAAACTCTCCACACTATTACCAAATGTCAAACACTCTGTGAAACTCAAATAATCTCTGTGTAAACCGCAGAGCTGTTCTTGTATGCAAAGCAACTGGAAACGAACAAAAGGTACGCTGCCTCTCCAGGAATCACCGGGGATTTCAAAATATGCCTGGCACTTCTATTTATTCTCACTATGCAAACTGTAGGTTTTTTGTGTGGGCTTGATGTATTGTTTACTTGTTTTGATGGAAGTAAAAAATTATAGTAATAAACAAAATAACTGATGGTCAGGTTTTGTTGCTGCTTTAAAAAACATTAAGATAGATACATTTTTAGGATTTTAAAAAGCACAAGAAAAAATGAAAGATGTTGAAACTGTGTTTTTGATGTTTTTAACATGTTTTTGTGCCATTTTTCTTAGGATGGAGGACATATAAATTGAAAAATTAGCTTGAAATAGCAGTTCTGACTATATATTTTTTAATCAAATCATTATGAATCAGGAGCAGACAAAAAAATGTAATTGAAAAAAGATTGTATTTGTCAGGGCAACATACAGTAGATTACACAATAGTCTGGCTACCCTCCCTGCTTTGTTCAATCCACAAAGTGGATCTGTAATGTTTGGATGGAGGTGTGGGGACTGTAAGCCAGCAGGAGAGCATACAAATGGATGGATGCTTACGGTCCTGAGCACAACTCAGAGGTAAACTTCTAATTACCTAATGTCGCTCTGCAGAAACTACATGAGCATGTCACTGTTTTTTTTAATTTTAATTTTTATTTTTTATTTTAGCTAAAAATGGCATAATCATTATTAAAAATGCAGTGGGAATGATTTTACTAAACATCAAAATATGATTTGAGTGGGATTTTAAAGACCAAAATCCAATGAAAATTGTGTTTTTGGAGATTTTAATGTCTTCTTGTAGCATTTTTTCTCATTGTAAAGGACATATATAAAATAAATAAAGCTTAAAATTGTATTTTAGTTCTCTGTTCAAATTGTAGTAAATAAGGAGCAGACAAAAAAGTGTATTTGCTAATACACTGGGCAGGTCAAAGAAACAATTTTTGAAAAAAAAATGTTAGAAAAATTCTGCCTATAGATAATAGATTAAAGATTTAAAAATTGAATAAAAGTGTGTCAATTACTGAGAAATAGAGACACCAAGCTGAGCTCAGCTGATCAAACATTCCGACTTCAGTTTTGTAGGGGAATCTGGGGAAGAGGACTCTCGAGGTGTGACATGAATGCAGCCTGCGTGCCTCTCTGCTTGTGTGAGTGTTGGTCCCAGCAGGAGAGAACCAGCGATGTATTATTCACACATGTCCAACTCTGTGGTTGTAAGACAGTGTGGGGCTGCTCTGAAGGTCACAGACCTGCCTGTGCCGCTTCTCCCCTGTGTCAGGATGGACTTTCATGCACAGAGGTCAGGAACCTTTCTTTTGTCCATGGGAGAAAAGAGCGGGATCACTGGTTGTTTTTTTCTGGAACTTGTTCGCTGGTGATGTTCAAAGAATTTTTCACAGAAGAATCAGAAAAAGAATCTCTTTTTTTATTTTTTATTTTTTCAAAAGATTGCACTTAAAAATGCCACAAAAAATACTGATACTGTCATAAAAGTTTCACCATAGGGTGTAAAAAATGAAAAGAAATCTTTAAATTTTTGCCATTTTATTGCCGTTTTAAAAGATACATATATATATAGTTTTTCAGACAGTAAAATTAAATTACTAAATTTATTTTGACAAGTTATAAATAAAAAAAACTAATGGGATGAAATATATGATAGTATTTCTTTACCAAAAATGTCACCTGTTTTTTTTAGCCTTTATTTTAACAGAAGATGTACCAATAAATAAAACAATATTGAAATGCTCTGTGTTAATTTGTTTGTAACCGAAAAATCTTTGTTTGGTTTTTGTAAAAGTTCTCACATTAATGTAAAAATAAATGTGAGAAAATCACCAAATTGCTTTTCTTCTTCTTATTTTTTGTTTGTGTAATATGTGGTTTAAAATAAATTCCCCCTCCACCAACACTAGTAATAAATACAAGTCTAAGTTTGTGTGTGAATTCTGAGGTCTTTAAGCTCCATTTATCTTCAACTGAGATTCAGTCCACTTTTTTGTTTCATCTGAACTGGGAATTAAGGTTGAATGGATCAAAAAATAGATTGTTTGATTTATGTTGCAAGTTTTTCTGTAAAAATTGTTTTGTTTTTCGAAATATAAGATCTACATATCTTGAACCAGGCCATGAAAGTATGCTGCGAACTGTTAATTTTAGGTAGGATTTATTTATTAAAAAAAGTTATTTTAATGGTACTATCTGAGCCACCATGGGACCTGTAAAGCAGGGACGGAGTCTTTTGGGTCCATATGCAAACGTTTTACTGAAGTAGAGCATAGGCAAGGCATAATACGTAGTCAAAATACAGGCAAAGGTCAAGGCACAGAGGAGGTAACTAGGAATAATATTGCTCAGAATGTCTGCTAGGCAAATCAAGACTTCGCAAAATAGAGGTGGCTGGTGGTTGTTTAAATGCTGGATGGTACTGATGAGCTGATGGTGATCAGCTGTGCTGGAAGGAAGGTGGCTGATGGGACTTGTAGTGAGGCAGTGGAGGTTAAACTCTGGCGAGGGCTCCCTCTGGTGGACAGAACTGAGGGCTGATGGTTGAATCATGACAGGGCCAAGGAAAGGTATACCCTGAACAGATTGGCAGTCCATTATGGGACCACGTACAGACGTATTTCCCTGCACTTCTGCGATTCTCCTCTAAATGGTAATTTAGTCACCAATCAATCAATGAAACTTGTTTATGACAGGAAGAGAGGAAGCTGGAGAGTCCCGAAAAAAAGATCCAACTCAGATATGAAACAGAAACTTCATCAATATGAGGCGATGGTGCATATTTTACCATCCATCCATAAGAATCAACACTAAAGCTTGAGGTGACAATAATATGATGTAAGAAAAAAAAAAAGAAAATGATTTGCAAATTCTTTTGTTTTCAAATTTCTCTCCGGCAGGATTGTCGTTTTCCCGCTGCAACAGGCAGATTTAATCCAAAGCCTCCGCAGACGGTGGTCTTTCCTGATTCTCATTTTGAAACGTCGGCTGTTTGATGGGAAGAAAAACGTTTGGCTTTTGTGATCACGATTCAGTGTGAACCTGGGTTCATCCCAGTAACAGAAAATTCTCGACTGCAGATCTGTGTTTGCCAGCAGTCAAACAGAGCAGCAGGTCTGCACATACCAAGGCTGTCGGCAGCGTGCTCCCAGGGGCCTGCAAGGGTAGAAGCACCGGGACACCACAGGAGGGATGTAATCACCAGCATTACGCTCCAGGTGCTGCTGAAATAAAAGATGGATAGGAGCCTCGGGTGGCGTTGCCATGGATCAGAATCCAATTAAACACTGTTTAGTTTGACACAAAATGCCAGTCGTAGCCTGTTGACTCATGAAATTAATGTATTGTCGAAGCACAATGAAAGTGTTGCCACAGAGAGTCAGCGTGACCTGAAGCGGGAGGCATTTGAACCGCTGCGACTTGGATCATGTAAATTTCATTAGGCAATTGAAGTGTCAGAAAGACAGCACAATATCACATGTGTAATTACTCAATGAGCTTTGTTGTTGTTGCTGTTGTTGCTAGTTGAGCTTTAGAGGTCATCGTTTGCTTAACCTCGCACACAAACACGCTTAATGACAGTGCCTCCAAATTCAGCGTCACATTTATCTTCAGGACAATTTATGCATTCATAAAAGCTAACAGCAGCTAAGGGTTGCTAACTCCCCTGGAAACCCGGTAATGGATATTTGGAAATGCCCTAGAGAGCTAACAAATGAGAGGTGTAAAGTTAAATGTCCTGTGAAATCATCAGGAGATCGGAAACAAGCTGCTTTTACAGCCTCGGGGAGGTTTCAACAGACAATTATCTCACGCACAGCGAGCCCCGAGCTCGGTGTGACTACAGGTCAGCGGCGCGGGGCCTGCTCGCTTACAGATGTTTCTGGTGAGTCAGAAAGCGGAGATGATGGAGCTGTCATTCGGGTCACTGCAAAGACACGAGCCTGCCAGCGTGGCGCGCCTCCGAGTGGTGTTAGCTTAGGCACGCTCGCTGCAAAGCAGGTGCTCAGTTCCAGGGACTTAATGCGGGACACAGGGGCGCAGACGGTCCGTCAAAACCACTTTGGATCAAATTAATGCAGCCAGGTGTGCCCCTGAATTTGGGGCTCAGGTGACACCTGCTACTTTGCTTTAATTAGAGCACAAACAGCTGTTTCAGGATAGACAGAGAAGAGGGGGATCCCTAGGTATTCTCACTCAGCGCTTAATACTGATCATTATTTCTGCAAGATTAGAGGAATATTGATACAGCAATCAATAGCAGGCGGCAGGGAAATAAATTGTGCCACTTTATGTTGGAAATTAAATAGTAATGGCAGCTTGAATAATCCCCCCGCTCCTCATTTTCATACATTTTTGAGAGTCGTATGGCATTTCTGGTAGAGAAAGATTAACTTCTGATAAATATGAGTCACTTGCTAAGAAGGTGAGGATAAAAGTGGAGGCAGTCTTCACCTCTTTATTCAAACACTGTGAAGAATCTTCAGTAGGCTGCAAGCTCTGAGGGTAGTTTAGGTAGCTTTGATCTTTCTTGGATGCAGTAATAAGCATGGAGCAGATGAAGAGAGAGTATCATCTTGAAATATGATTTCCCCTTTGGTTCTTTATCAGGGCCAAAAAGAGGTGGGTGGTCAGCTCCAGGGGGTTCTGAGGGAAATTCTTAGCTCCGTACAAGGTGCAAGTGTAAGCTCGTGCATACAAGCAGAGCAGCTGAACAAAATGAAATTACTCCAAATGTCCTGGTAGGTCCAGCAGCTGGAAAAACTGCTGCAAACTCATGCCACAGGGGTGCAGGGTTTGTGGCAGAGGCCTATAATATGGGTAATATCACACTGGTAGGATCAAGGTTTTCATCCTCTTGTCTGGAAATCATCTAATAAAATCCAGATATTAATTTTAAATTATTCATCAGAATATTGGTAAATGATAAGTCTGGGGAAAAAACAATAAAAAGACAAAAATATTGACTCTAGGGCAGTCGTGGTGCAAACAGAGCGGTTAATGCGTTCCCGCTTTTACCGCCCATGAGTCTAAACGTCTTTGGACACTGAATCCCACATTGCTCCTGGTGGTTATAAGTTGGCGCCAGTGTTTGCCATTGTGTGAATGTGCGTTTGCATGGGTGATTGTAAAGCACTTAGTCCCTTCAAGGAAACAAGAAAGGCGCTAAATTAAGTATTTACCATTTAAATTAAGGTGTTTCCATCATTTAACATCATAGAAATCCTTTGTTTGCTAACTCTTTGGTAAATGTACTGTTCTAACAGAGGTTGAAAATAATTATTAATTATTACGTAATACTAAAATAATAAAAAACGTATTGCTTTGCTAGTCGTTTCTCGATCTCCATGAGCTTTTGAAGTTCGATCATATTTTGATCTATTGCAAATACTCTTGCATTGTTGTGCATTAGGAGGAAACCAGGACCTACTGCACCAGCGTAGGGTCTGACAATGGGTTCAAGGATTTCATCTGGATACCTTATGGCAGTCAGAGCACCATTTCCTAGGCAGTAGAGGTCTGTGCGTCCCTCCATGGATATGCCTCCCCAGACCATCACTGACCCACCACCAAACCTGTCATGTTGAACCACGTTGCAGGAAGCAAAACGTTCTCCTTGTCTTCTCCAGACTCGTTCACGTCTATCACAGGTGCTCAGGGTGAACCTGCTCTCGTCTGTCGAAAGTACAGGGCGCCAGTGGCAGTAGCAAATGCCAGTGGAGCTCTACGGTGCTGGGCAGTGAGCACAGGGCCCACTATAGGACGTCGGGCCCTCAGGCCACCTTCATGAAGTCTGTTCCTGATTGTTTGGGTTGAGACATTCACACCAGTGGCCCTCTGGAGGTCATTCTGTAGGGGACGAGCAGTGCTCAGCCTGTTCCGCCTTGCACAAAGGAGCAGGTATCGGTCCTGCTGAGGGGTTGAGGACCTTCTACGGCCCTGTCCAGCTCTCCCAGAATAACCACCAGTCTCCTGAAAGATCCTCCATGTTCTGGAGATTGTGCTGGGGGACATATTAAACCTTCTTGCTGCAGCACGTGTGGATGTGCCATCCTGGAGAACTTGGACAACCTGTGCAACTTCTGTAGGGTTAAGGAATCTCCTCATACTGCCTGTAGAGATAATTATCAAGGCAAAATCAGCATGAGTGGAAAACCAGCCAAAAAAGATCAAGAGGGAGAAACTTGAAATGACCTTCACATGTAACACCAGTCCTGTTTTGATGGTTTTCTAGTTGTTGTCACTGAAGTGCACCTGTTGTTAATTCCAGGAACACCAATACAGCTGAAATTGATTAACGAGCCCCTCAGCGGATTAACCAACCAGAAAACGATCAGACAGGTTTGATTCAATTCATGTCAGGCCCAATAAAAAAGTGTTCCTTTAATTTTTGTGAGCAGTGTACAAGCTTTTTTGTCTGCTCCTAATTCACAACAATTTGAATAATGAGCTCAGAAAGATAGTTTTAATCTTAATTTCCTTCATCTGTGTCCTCCATCATTAGAAAAATGCTACAAGAGTGTGTTAAGAACACCAAAAATAGTTTTTCTATTGGAGAGGGCCTTTGAGCGTTGCTTTGACTGCAGTTGCTCGTGTTTAAAAGCTCCACAGGATTGTGTGGCCATCCTTGGATGTGGCTGCAAGAGGTGAACTGATGGAAAAGCAGAAGAAACAAATTATTTGAATAGTAAGTGAAGAGCCGAGAATGACCTTCACTCACATCAAAGGCTAAAACCAAGGTCAAAGTAGGTCAATGTCAGATCACATCAGCTGGTGATGGGAGAGTTTTGGGGAGGCCACCAATGTTGAAACTAAATGTAAAAAGAGACTTGAATTTTTAACAGTGAATATTTAAAAGCCACAACTGAAGAAGATTAGACTGTTCCAATTGTGAAACACAGAGGAGGCTTAATCATGGTCTGGAGCTGCATCTTGGCATCTCAAATCTTTCAAGGTAAAAATGAAATCTGAAGACCTTAAAATCATTTTTTAAGGTAAATGGGCTGAACAGTCAGAAATCTTGATCTTAGTTTTAGGTCACAGATCTTCCAGCAGGAGAATGATCCAAGACACAAACAGCAAAAAACGGCAGAAAATGTATAAAATAAGAAAAATTAGATTATTTGGGAATTTGAGCCCCAATCTAAATCCTAGGAAACATTTGTGTGCGAGAAGGCACCCATGACGCCTGAAACAGTGTTGTTGGTCCATAAAGATTCTCATTGACAGCTATTGAAGTTTGATAGCTCCAAGTTTGTACAACATTTTTTGTAAGTTTTTTATTATTAGATTTGATTTTGACAAATCTAAAACATATATGTATGATTTTCAATTTATATTTGTCATTCCTTTTGTCGATTTCCAGTTATTTCTGTGACCGTTGTGTATTCTTTAAGTACCAACAGTTCTATCCTCTTGTATTTTTTAGCTTAAATTCTTTCCTTTAGCAAACAAACCAGTAGATGAAATCTCTCCGGCCCCATCCTGCAGCTGCTCAGCGTCCAACACGAGAGGTTCAATTACCAGCAGAGAGCAGTGTTGTGGCAGCAAAAGGGGGCCTCCCCACCACTTGCTTTGTAATTTAGTATGCAAAGAGGAAACCGAGGTAGCTGTCATGCTTTCTTTTCTGACAGACTCCATAGACCTTTCATTAGGTCAGATTTATAAATGACATCCTTACAGAGCGAGGCTGCAAAGCAGAGATTAGGACTTCAAAACACAGTCAAGACACAGGTATTTGTATTGTCACTGTATGCTCACAATCCCATCTCTCCCGTGTCCTTTCTGCACAAAAGCATGGCTTATTCAAGTCCAATAAAGATACATTAAACCTCAAACTAAATTATAGTTTCATATTTGGCTTACTCTTTTGTCATAATAAAGGTTAAATGTGTGAAACAGGAGTAACTTTATCCTTAAGTGGTGCCTCACAGTGCAGAAAAGATGCTTTATTCTTCTTACATAACACATGCCCCCACAGGTGTCAGAAGACCAAAAAGATACATAAAAATGGAGATAAACGCATTCTAAGACCACACAACAGAGCACTCACCTGATTCAAGGATGCCTTCTGGTTGTTTGTGAACAAATAAAAGCTGTGGGTGTCTGACCTTGGCACACATTACCAGCTCCAAACTGGGTCAGCAGTCACCTTTACTTGAGAAGAAGAGTGTATTCTTCATTTGTGCACAAGCTGAATGCTTCAGACGAATGCGTCCTCGGAGTTCGGTGTGCGGAACGGCAAATGTTCTCACTTGTTTGCAGTGGAGAAAAGGAGATGGTTAATTTCTGTGGCACCTGTGCCCTATGCCACTGTTTTATTCATTTCCCCCCTCACAAACTGTGGAATCATTGCACGACAAGACGAGAGATGAGGCTTTTTCACGGGGAATTCGGAGGCATTTTGCTTTTCTGTTAAGGCGGATGGATGCGGAGCTGCCAGTGTGTGCAGATCTGAGAGACTGGAGGTAGTGAGTGATGATTCTCGACCTGTATTGAACAATGACTCATCACTTTTTCATGGTTTTTTGTCTTTAGTGTTTTTTTTAAATTATGATCATGCTGTTTTTTGGCAAAAAATAAATAAACAAATAAAACTGTGCCAGTTTCTCATAAATTCACCTCTGAGTTGTGGGAGGAACTATTGGCAGGGTGTAAGCCAGCATTCGTTTCCCATGATCTTTTTGTTTCAACACATTCTCAACTCGTCACATGTTCACGTCTGGTTAGGGACCACTCCGCATCGCTTTTTAATACTTTGGATGTCCCCAACTTGTCGTTTTTTGGCGTGCTGACTGTTCGTAAAATCAAAAGGTCCGCAACCCCCGATACGGAGGCGGTACCACACGCGGACTGGTTCTTTGGGACATATCGATTCCCTAACCCGGAACTGGAACTCTAACCCGGCACTAGATGGGGTATCGGATGTGGTACCTGACAACTGGTACTGGGTTAGAGTACCGGTACTGGGTTAGAGTACCGGTGCGCTCTGTGTCCTGGTATTGGCGGCCCGGAGGTTGAGGATCCGTGATTTACTGGGAACGTCAAAAAAGTATCAAAAAGTGACACGGAGGGGGCCCGCACCACGTTTAGAGTCTCTCGCGTTCTCTCACACCCCCAACCTAACGTTATGAGGGCAAGACTGTTGGCCTGGAGTAAGCCCATCCCCCACTTCCCATCACCTACTTGTTTCCATGCTCACCTGCTAGCTTACAGCCCCTCAAACCCCCAACATAACATGGCAGGTGCATCAAAAATGGCGAGTTTGCCTGCCGATTGTATCGCCTATGTCACAGCCACAAGCTTTTTCCAACTTGTCTGCTCCTGATTCACAACAATTTCAACAATGAAATACTCAGAAAAAAAGTTGTATGCTTAATTTTCCTACACTGTAAAAAGTGGATGAATTAGCAAAAGCTCTGTAATTCGTCAGGATTAAAAATGAATTAATGGATTAAATAAAATTTTTCAGTTGACTAAACCATCACCCTAAAATTTTAGTTTGATTTTAAATGTAACAAATTACTGAACTTTTGTTAATTGATCCAATGTTTCACTTTTTACAGTGTATATATGTTAAAAAATGTTTTTTTTTTACCCTTGATGGTCTTTAAAATACATCTTAAAAGTACAAATAAACAATATTATTTAGCTATATTCCAAAATATTCCAAAACAAATCTGAATGAAGTCACCTGTCTTTTTAACCTCTGAAATGAAATCTACTTTATTTGGATATCCAGGGCTTTTGTGTTGATTTCAAATTCCCCAAAAAATATTTCTCAGAGTGTTCATCTGACATTTTATGCTTTCTAGACGTCACCCTTTGTAAGACACAAAAAGCACAGACACAATGAGGCCAGCTCTTTTGGTCTTTTTTGGCAATCCAATTACAACAAACTTTTTCTTTTTAGATTTCCTATTACAAATGTATTTTTTCTTTTTTACGTCTCATCTAAAGTAAACTATTCTCTTGTCCTTGTAGCCATAGGAAAAACAAAAACATTTCTGGTAACCTTGGAAACTGCAGTCTTGTTTGAAATGAATGTAGCATCATCTTTTCAAACATCCGAAACTTTTCCTTTTGTTTTCACGTCTCGTGTTTGACGTTATAACGTCTGAAAGGACAAATCGGCGAACGCTTCCGTCTCATCGGATTTGCAGCGGCATAAAAAGTGTGAAACTAAGTGTTGAAAATCAGCAGAAAGGCCTGGCATGCAATCACTTTACGACTTTCTTAAAGGAAGCAAATCAATGAAATGTCTAAAGCCGCGCTGAGGACACGCTGTTGATCTGGCTGAAGGAGTGCTGTCCTCCCAAAGCTTCTTATATTTCCTTTGAAATCAAAAAGCCCAGAAACTCACAGGCTTCCTCTGTTTGCTCAGACAGGATCCGCCTCAAGGGAGATTTGTCCCGCTTTCCTGTGGGTCTCACAGTTTGCACTATTGGCCTTTGATTGCTCTGACATTTCCACTTGAAAAGTTAAACTTAAGAGAAAATATATACATATTTTAACACTGGTGCTCATTTCTCTTTCAAAACATACATTTTGTGACAATTCTCCACATGATTTTTAGGTAGCTCATGTATAAACTCATGACGTTTCTTTGATTGTGTCTGGTCACAGACAGAATCTCCAGTTTCCACATTTTCTGCAACTGAAATGAGATGCTGAGATGAATCGCTTGTAGGATGGGAGAGATTTGGCAGTTTACTCACTGCAGGGAAACTTGGCAAGCTGTATGTTTTAGTTTAGAGAGACTGGAAGCTCAAACTCAAGTCTTTCCCTTGATGTTTTCTTCTAATCTTGACGAAATTGCACGAAGTAAAATATTGCATGATCGGGTAACAGTGTGGCAGAGAATTACTTTCAAACTCACACTTTTTTTTTTCTTTTTAGGTCTGGGACAACTATCAGACATCATTTGCATCAAACATCCAAACAATCACAAGATAGAAATCAATTAAACAATGCATGACAGAATAAATGCTCACCAGATCAGAATGATGTAAAACCAGTACAAGCCACAACTGTATTTTAAT
>NC_050519.1:8094176-8133955 GCF_002922805.2 Oryzias melastigma
TTCATTTCTAAAGCAAATGCAGTTTCAAACTTGAAAGAACACATTCTAAATTTGAAGGAAATATTGAGTTAAATAAAAGTAACAGTAAAACAGTAAAAGCAAAAACTATAAAAAAAATGAATTAAAAAATTAAGTAAAAAAAATATTTTACACTTTGAAGGCATACAAAAAAAATAAAAAAGTGAATTTGAAATTTGAATAAAACATATATATTTGACACTCAGCAAAAAATAAAAACAGTAAACCCCAAACTGTTACCAAATGAAATGAAGGTTTATTTGTAACAGCTACTTTTTTGTATTTTCTATTTTTTATGACAATCTATTTCTTCGCTTTTCAAGTTGAAGTTAAAAAAAATATTTCAAACATATGAAAGAGCAGCGTATAAGAACAGTTTTTGTCCTCAATTTATAGTTTCAATTTAGTTGAATCTAATTTAGCAAAGAGTAAGAAAGATGAAAAACGAAAGTTGAAAAGTTACAAATGCTTTTTTTCATTTTGGATTCTTTTATGTTTTTAATACATATATATTTTTGTTTCAAATCTAAACTCTAATTTTTTGTCAAATCTTTAATTTTTATTTCAAGTTTAAACCATAAATGTTATTTAAACTTTCAATTTTATTTGCCAAATTAGCAATATTTCCTTTAAGTTTACAATATGTACTTTCGAGTTCAAAACTCTTGTCTATTTATTTTATTTTTTTTTTTACCAAATAACCTGATTTTTTTTATACACTTCAAGATAATCCTAATTTGACCCTGTACAAAGCATTCAGAAGTAGAAAAAAATGTACTAATAGTCTACTTGTAACAAAATTTTGTTGAAGGTGGTCAGAAAACAAAATCTAAATGATACATGTAAATATAAAATTATTTCATTAAAAAAATAAAAACACAAGATTTCATAAAATAATATGTTTGAAATCAATTCTGCATAGTGTTTTAAAAAAAATACAGAATGGTGGTAAATAAAGCAGTCAAGAAATAACAAAAAATTCAAATAAAAATGACTGAAATTGATTTATTTTTTAAATGTATTTGTACTTTTAAGCATAAATCTATTCTAAGATAAAGATATATTTTATTGTCTGAAATATTTTGGCTGGAGTAACCGAAGTCTGGCACATCAGAAATCATCTAATCAGTTAATTTCTGCTGATTACATCTTGGCTTTCAAAGCTGCTGCAGTG
This sequence comes from Oryzias melastigma, assembly GCF_002922805.2. Taxonomy (NCBI): domain Eukaryota; kingdom Metazoa; phylum Chordata; class Actinopteri; order Beloniformes; family Adrianichthyidae; genus Oryzias; species Oryzias melastigma. The sequence continues at coordinate 8,095,369 of NC_050519.1, forward strand.
GCCTAGAAAGGCTCAGTGTCATTATTTCTCAATAAATAAGTCATGAGTAGCATGGTGGTAGCGTGTTCCAGTGAAGCAGGTGACGGCAGCTCTGATGTGGTCTGGCACCGGACTCGGCCAGGATTCCAGTGACGTTTGAAACCGGCTTGTCCCAGTTTAGCTGTCTGCCTGTGCAGAGTGATTCATGCTGTGGTCAATTTCATCAAGGCAATGTTCCCACGGACGCTATATCAATTTTTAAATCTTTGTTTAATGCATGATGGTTGGTGAGCAGTGTTCTAAGAAGTATGCTGAGATGATTTTGAAGCCGTGAAAAACAGTTCTGGGCCACAAGAGGATTTTGCCCTTGTGTTTTCTTTTTCTTTTTTGTCTCTTGTAAAGATAATTTCAAGCAACAAAATCAATATAAACCAATATGGCGCTTTCACAAAGTTAATTACTCATTAGAAGAGTTCAGCTGAAGCTCAATTTCACCCCTAACCCCTACAATCCAGTTCATCACCTGGAGGACTGAGGATACTCCAGAGTTAATTTAAACTTTAGGTGAACAGCATTTCGAGGCCTGAGGTGAATTCGCCTTACCTCTAGTGTCACTAGCTTATGCAAAATAAATGAGAAGTGTAAATAGTGTGGGGATAAACATCAAAATTAAAAACACATCATTGTCAAATGAACAAACTGACCACATAAACACAATGTTCTCTCTTTTTTGACAAAGATGACTCAATTGGGAGCAATATGACAGGGAAGCAGCTAACACCATGGAAGCCCAACAACAAAAAGGGGTCCATCTTTAAAAAAAGGTCCTCTTTTATAGGTGATTGGCTCCACCCCTTCACTAGACCAACCCAATTACTAATTAAATTCAAACATAAACAATATATCCATGTCCCATGTCCATGTCGGGCTTGACCCAACTGGGGCCCGTGGCAGGAGTCGTGGTGTCACCAGTCCGGGCGACATAGAGGAATCTTGCACTGGACTTCTCTTAAAGGATTCTGAACCAACCTTTGTCCGACTCGTCACCCAGGACCTGTCTGGCATGGGAGACCCTTCCGGGGGCAGAAGCCCCAGACAGCATAGCTCTAGAGATCACTTAAACACTCAAACCCCTCCACCACGTTAAGGTGGCGGTTCAAGGTCCATTTCTCCACGTCAAAATCAGCTGGTTCATGTCGATCGCATGAACTGTTGAGCGGTTTGTCAAAGAACGTGTTTAAGTTAGGTGTCACTGGCAACATCTGTGTTAACCCTTGTGCTATCCTAGGCATGTTTACAATAAAAGTGGGGTCATCTGGACCCCAAAAGACAGCGTGCTGAACTTTTTTTTTCTCAAGAATAGACATAAAATCCTGTCTACGTTTGTCCACTTTTGTCATGGGAGGGATCACACATTAATATAAGGTTGGACCCCTTAAGAGAATATGAAGGTTAAAGGGTTAGCCAAATCACACTTCCCAAATTGCTACCGTGGGGGATCCTAAATGCAAGTTTTTCAGTAAATTCGGCAGGATATCGGGAGGCGGCGGCCACATCTTTACGTGCCGCACAGTGGCTGCAGAGGCTTTAAGAAAAGTGTTCAAATTTTAAGGCGACCGGACAATTTTTCTCTAAAAGTTGTTATCGGTCAGTGGCACATTTTGAGGTTGGGCAGTGGTAGTCCAGTGACAGGCGCCATTACAAAATAGCCCGAGTGGTCACAGGTCAGTGGCAGCCGGAATCACCAGCTGGCAGCGATGTGTGAATGTCTGGCAGCTCTCCATATCAAGTTCCACCGGTCGCCCAGTCGTCCGAGATATAGAATAAGTGAGCCATTCTGCACGCCTGACTGCCGCTGTCTACATGCATGACAAAGTAAAGGATTTTTTTTTTTTTTTTTAAATTGGGCAGGGGCATATAATTTTGAAGATTGTACCAGTGCTTCCCCATTGTGTGGTGGCAGTTGTATTTGTGGCTTGCAAGTGAATTCAGGTCCATGCAAAATGAGGCAAACTGAAGACTTGAAATAGACAGATAAGTGTTGTTTATTACCTCATTGTGCTCTTTTTTTTAGTCCCAGTAATCTTAAAGTTGTTAAATGTTAAAGTATATCAAGGTGTTACATATTTTTTTTAGCAATATCAGCCTAGAGATGAATGAAATCCAATGGACTGCCCTTAAACGAGCTTTAAGTAGTGAGGGGGAAAAGCTGTTTTTTGTTATTTAGATTTGATTTAGAGTTTTTGAATCAAACCTTAAACCTTGACTGTCACAATTTCTAAATTAACTAAAGCAATTCTGTCCCTCCTCTGAGTGCATGATGGGAAATCTGTAAGTGTACTTTCTACATAAGGGTTGAAACACCCCTACATTTCAGTTCCTTAACAAATATGATAGACCAGCTTGTAGAATGAAGATTTAGCATTTGTTTTCTTTGTTGCAAGGCTGATGGGATTTAGTAAGACAATTTCTTCTGCCTTCAGGAGGTCACCTGATTCTCTAAAAGGACTTTCAGGTCACGTTGGTGACTCTGGTAGTGGGCTAATTGTGCTAATTTTCCAAGAAATGTTTGTCCATACTTGAAACATCCCAAATAAAGAACCATATTTAGGTTGTGTGCTGCTGTCAAGAACCCTCAAGGACATTCTAATGGGAGCACTCGCATTAATAATCATAAAGACAAGTAATTCTGGAACACAGACATGCAGGTACTAAGGGGAAGGACAGCTTCTGTGTGTTAGCATAAACTGTACAAACCTGAGTGATACTTACTGTGTAGATCAACAAGTGATTATTGATTAGGAAGCTGCAAAAAACAGAAAATCAAGCTTATATTGCTTATACTGAGTATGTATTTATCCAAATTGTTGTGTATCAGGAGCAGTCAAAAAATGTGAGTTTATTTTTATATAGAAAATACGCTGCTCCCTGCTCCGCTGCGAAGTGGCGCGGCACAGAGGTCGCTTCCATCCGGCGCCCTTGTTAACCCATGGCTTAGTTCATACCAGACATAAAGTGCTGCGGTCCTCGGCGGCCGGGTCGTGCGGTGCGGCAATCATTTTAGTGTCTGGTCTATTTTTTGTGTGAGGTGTGAGCGATTTGAGTCCATCCGGCCAGGAAGTTACACCAAGACGCATGAGAAAATCTGGTAAATTTCCAAAATATAACCAAAATATAACCAATATAAAAATTGTTGACAAATACAATCATGTATCTGTATCTAAACAGACTATAGAGATGAAAATAAACACACAAAAACATACAGATACTGAGACACACACATACAGATCAACGTAGTGGGCCGACTACGGCTCTTCAATACTATGGAGTGTGGGCAAACACAGATGGGGCCACCATGGAACCTGTGGACAAACCCACCTGAGGCCCACCAATTCAGGCCAAAGGTAAACCATGTGGGGCCCACATTGAAATGTCTGCTGGGCAGTTTCACCACATGACTTTTAGTGGAGGTTGAGGATTTTTCTCATGGTCCAGACCAAAGGGGACCCGTGTCTCGGTGGTAAAATGATGCTAGCATCAGAAGCTAATGTTTTTACCAAGCAATCCCAAATGAAACGTTCATTGCTAATCTTATCACCAGGACAGAGTTTGCTGGATTCCATGCCAGTTGCACTAAACCACTGTTGCCTAACTTCCAAGTCTACTGAAAAGTTGTGCAAGCCAGTAGATTTTTGACAACTAACACCGAATTAAACAATTTTATTTTAAATTGTCAAAAATTTCATAGGGCCCAACAGACAGCACTTTTAAAGCCCCATTTATAGAGGTCAACAGACGAAAAAAGTTGATCTAGTGTTTGGTTACCCTTTAAAAAACAATTATTTTACTTGAGTTGTCACTCTACGTCGATGACACTATTTTTTATATCTATAATGTCAAAATGAAACATTTTAACAAATGCATACCTGCCTGCAAAACCATACTGGGGAGTTTAACAGAAATGGTGTCACCATACCTGATTTAAAAGCCCATTACCTCCACTCAAGTCCTTCACCATTTCCTTCACTGAAAGTGAATCACTAAAAAAAGAACTTCACAAACTTTGCATTGTTGCCACAAATTTCATATTATTTTCCCAGAGTACAGTACACAAGGGCATGATTACCTCTCTACCTGTGTGATGGAGACGTTTCCGCTGCAACTCGAGGCCCCTTCATGCTTTCATTACAACACAACCATACATCTTCCCTCTGTCTTGACGGTGCTCCGGGAGCGCGGTACCATCTGGGGAAGCATACAGACATACACCACTGTATCATTTGTGGCAACCTATAAACACCAGCCTCACCTTTTTTAAGTCAGATTTCTGGGGAGAAACAAGCGGTTAGGTGAGAGTGCTGATGAAACCATCCCCTACATACAGAACAAAAAAGACCACAGAGACCAAATCTCCTCCAAGAGACACATGAATCATCACTGACAAGGCTCCTCCCCCACTGGTGTTCCTGCCATGAATTATCCACCTCTGTAAAGCTTTGATCAATTAGTCAATCTCTCAAGTGCGGCCTTCAATTAACAAGGTGATCCCCGATGCTGTTGCCTTCTAACATGTTGTGCATTATTTGACGCCGGCAATTAAATCAGAGTCGTGCCGCAATTCTCTGAGCCGCTGGAGGTACGCGTTCTGAGGGATTTATCAACAACCGCCCCGAACCTGTGAAGCCGAAAATGAGGAAGCATCTCTGTCAGACCGATGCGTTCGGGGATGCTGTTAAAAAATTGATTTTGTTATAAATTCAGAGAAGATGCCAATCACCTGCACTGGTCAGCCAAAAACAACCGGTCTGAGCAGAATCTGAAACAAAATTCGGGCTAAAAGGAGATGTCTGCAGGTTCAAACAGAATACAGATTGGCAGTGGGATGTGTGGGGCCCCAGCGCTCCAGAGCAGCATGCCACTATCCAAAGTCCACTCCAATAGACCGTTGCATGTGTCAAGGGGACTCTGGTGCGTGAGGCTTGCTGTAATTGGAGCAATCTGTTCTGTTGGCCTGGAGCTGCTGAGGCTGTTTCACGTTTGAAGTCGTAACCTGGCAAGATGTCCTCGATTTCCCACCACTGGTGTGCTGTTGTGCTTATTTGAGAAGCCCAGCCTGTGAGCTCCTCACTGAACTTAAACGCCCTTTGCACTCTTGGAATGCAGGACTGCAGCATTGTGCTTGAGTGCTTTGTCTGTTTCTCTCCATTTGTGCATCAGAAAAATTATTAAAAGAAAAAAAGACACACTGGCTGCTTCTGTGTGTGTGTGTGTGTGTTACTTTAAATCTTTGAGGAGATATTTTGAATTATTGATGAAATAAAATGTAACACAGTAGAGCTGCAAGCTGGTGTGATGTTCAGCACTCATAACAAGGAGTGTCCTGGATAAAAATCCCATCTCAAGCCTCTCTGTGAGGAGTTGGAATGTTTCTGCCTCTGTGCGTGCAGAGTTAACTATCCCACACTCAAAAAAAAAAAAAAAAAAAAGATTTAGTAATCAGTTGTCTCAGTCATGGCTGCATGATTAATGTTAACAAAGCTGCTTGATAAGAAATTTCAAGTTTCCAATGTTTCTTAGAGTTTGGCAGTAAGGAGGAGTTTACTCACACTTCATGAAACTTCTACTTTTTCAGAAGTTGTATTCCCAGGAGAGGTAAAAAAAAAAAAAAGAACTTATACAAACCGCCTGAAATAAGATCCTACACTTTTTTTGTTAAAACTATTTTATATTCAGAAATTTTAGCACCAAAAACCTTTTGAGTTGAGTAGTAACCCTTAATCAAAATGTGGCCTATTTAAATGTACTACAAGTATATTAGGTCTATACTAAAAGTAAGGCAACTTTTTAAATATTACCGGTATCTATATTATTATACTATATTGTAAACTTAAAATGTACTAATTCAGTCTGAAGAAGTATTCAGTTAGTGTACACACTAAACTACACATGCTTGCTTTACTCGTACTCAAAAATACTCAAAATAAACTTCAAGTATAATGCTAACGGAAAGTGGAGTCAAATGTTTTCTTCTTTTCATGGAGAACTGATCTTTTTTTTTTCTAGTGTCAGTGAGGTTGTCAGCTCTCTATTCAGTGATTTCATTAAAAAGGCAGAGGAAGTGTTTTCTGATTTTGTAAATTACTTTCCTGAAAAAACTCTTTCAAATCAGAAAAAAATAAAAAAAAAACCTTTAATTGTTTGAGTTTGTTGGAGTGTTTTTTCATCTCATCAGTAATAATAAATCTGAAATGAGCATTTGTTGTTTCTTTCATTCTTTCTTTTTGAATAAAATAAATAAACATAAAAGAAATCAAAGTAGTTTTTAGTGCAAGTATACCGTTTATATAATACTGTATATATTATCATGTATGAAAAGCTATAGTTTTTTTTTGTATATTTTTTTATTTACGTAACTCAAGCATGGTTGTAGTCCATTGTCTGACTGTTCTCTAATCCTGACCCGAGTGTAGATCATTGACTGTATATGAGAACTGAACTGAGTGAGTGTGACATCACCCATTGAAAATGTTTGGGGTTTTTTTTTGGCCTCATTGATATTAAGTCGAGTCAGAGACCATTTTTCCTCCAATACGGTAATTTACATGCTGGAACCAGATGACGTCAGAAGGCAGTGATTGATTCAAGTTGGTCTGAAATATCGTTTCTATGGAAACCATTCTCAACAATCAGAAGTGAGCTAGTTGGAAGTCCACGCCCCCACCACTTGAAAATGGGTTTGGAAGAATCCATTAAATATTTTAAACATCTGATGTGAAACCTTTAATTGAGTCTTTTGATTCGCGAGTTTATGACTTGAATAACTACATATATATTTGGATTATCAAGAATATGTTATAAAAAAATGTAGGAGAGCAATAATGTTTTTTTGTGACAAATATAATGATTGAGTCTGGTAAAGAAGTCTGATAGAGTTATAGTCATTTCCATATTTTCCTTTAAAGTCAGTCTTGCGGAGAACAAAAAAATTGGAAGCTTTAAATTTGAATATAAGGATTTTGCTTCTTCTTTTTAAAGCATTAAATGATCTAGCAGCTCTTTTTCTTTTGGTGGTACTAGACTATAGAGCCTCTCTGTTAACATGAGATCTGCACATATCCTGCAGAACTTTTGGCCGAAGGTGATTGGTTTCAGTTTATGGGTTTTTTACCTGCATGTAAACAAATTCCGTGGTTTTCTTTTATTGCTTTTATCCTGTTTGTTGGGCAGCTTGTACTGAGATGAAGGAGCTTTGTAAATAAAGTAGACCTTGGTAGTTTCAGACGTGTTTGTGATATGAATCGCCCCGATGAGAGTCAGCCTTCAGAGATCTGCAAAAAGGCCCTATAACGTTATTAGAGGTAAAAATGGAAACGGTGAAGACACAAAGGGTGCATTTATTCTTAATTGTAAGAATAAGAAAATAATTCAAAGAAGAGTTTTTGTTTATTTTCCCAGAATGCACTTGTCAACAGTCGAGGAGCTCAGAGGCGAAAGGAGGATGCAGTCATGAATTGGAAGTTCTCCACAGAGATGAAGGTAACTTTCCTCTACATGCCTTTTCCAAGGATTTTCCGATTTGATAGTTTGTTAGAATCATTGTGCCACTAATATGTTCAAAGAGACTATTATCTCTTTTTCCTTTTTTCTAAAAACGCTCTGACGTCCACGTTAGAAAAAAGGTCAAACTATTATAAAAGAGCATCCTTTTTGGAAGCCCCTCCCTTGATTTGAGGGGATGATATATGTGCTTTTGGTAATGAAAGGTCTGCAGAGTCAGAGGGGTCTGAGGTCTGCATTACCGGGGTGTGCTGGGATTGGGCCTGACACAAACCTCGCAGGAGCAGGTTTTAACTTTGCCCAAGGCAAGAGAGGGAGGTCAAAAAATAAACTGTGGGTCCCACAGTGACACCGGCTCTACTGTGGAGCTAACTTTAACCACAGAAAAGGAGTCAACAAATGAGGGTCTGAGGAAGATTAAAGAAGAACTTAAGGGTTTTTTCCCCCAGTTAGTTCTACATAACTTTATTAAAGAAAAATGTATTTTTTTCTGAGAAGGAGGGGCTTTGTGACCAAACAAAAAATGCTTTTTATGTGAACCAAAAATGCACCCTTTGAAATCAAAAATATTTTCTAGACAGAAAAAAGGAAGGTAGAATTACTTTTACTTGTGTTGTTTTTTGGGTAAAAAACGACCCAGTACCAAGTTAAGTTGTTAAAATACCATATTTTCCAACTTGAAAATTGTGTTACTTTCCCTAAATGTATGGTCACATATCCCAAAATGCCACAATGAGGCAATCTAAATTATTATTATTATTATTATTATTATTTTTAGCATATTTGGATATTGGGTATTTGTAATTGGGAGAAGGCAGTCACATTTTCACACGCCATGGTTTCAAGAAAAAGTTAAAATTTTATCGGACAATTTGATGATGTGTGTGAAGGGCCCACCAATGACCAGATGTCAATCATTATATTAAAGATTTTGTGTTTAAGCATCACCGATGACGACTCAGGTGTTAACAAATGCTCACCTACACCTGCCAGGGTTCCTACAAGTTTCTTCAAGTTGAATTTAAAACTTTAAAACCATTTTAAGACCATGCATGTCAAAAATTAAGACAGATTTCTTAGTCTTTTTCCCTTTTTTTAAATTAATTTATTCCCAATTTCTAACTAAAAACTGTAGCTTCTTATATAAGTTGTTTGTGCCATGATGCTTTAGTGTTTTTTTTTCCCGAAACGGCAGTGGACATTCAGCGTTTTAGTGTTTATTTACATTATTTGATTAAAATAATCTTAGATGAAAAATGTAATTTTTTTACAGGAAATGTCAAATTAAGAAGTTTCAAGCAGCACAATTTTTAAGGCCCAGATATCAAAATTCAAGACTTTTTTTTAAGGCTTTTTAAAGGCATTATTTCCAAATTCATACATTTTAAGACCCTGGAGAAACCTTGACCCGCACATCTGGACACCTACACAAAAACCTACACACAACCACACACGCACAGCAGATCTATCCTGCAGGCTGTCCCTGAAACAAGAACTGTAAAACTAAATCACTGTGCTGCACATGTGAGAAACATAACTACAAGGCCCATTCTCACATTTGTTCACACATGTACAACATAGTTGATATAGAGTAATTTTTACAAAGTTGAACCAACAATTTGTTGCGTTTTGAGAAAAGTACTTTTAAAGGTCACTTCGTAAAATAATATAACAGAATAAATGTTTTTTTTTCAATATGATTAATTCAGAAGTGACATTATATCACATTTATTTACTGTAATAGTAATAATAAACCTTTAGTGTGTATAAGAAAACACTTATGAGAGTTGATTTAATTAAAAAAAATAAGTGCATTTTTTATATTTTGTGCAAAAATTTTGACAAAAATTAATTAAACTGATTTTAAATTCACAAATAACATCATTTTTAATCATGCACATTATATTTTAGGTTTAAATTGAATAAAGTTGCATCATTTTGGGTCTTTTGTAGGGTGGATAATATTTGACCCATAGGACAAAGGGAGTAAACAGAATGTTAAGATTGTTCACATGTAAATTTACTGCATATGATAACAAGAACAAACAAAAAAATCCCAATATTTTCTGCAAAAAATCAACCTTGGTTCTGTTTCCATGTCTACAAATCAGCCCCCTATTCAGAGGTCATGACAAAGCTCCTGTAATTTGCTTCTTGATGACACAACAAAAGCTCTTAAGTGAATCAAATAACACATTTTTTCCATTTCCAGCTGTATCCTGTGGGTGTTTTTTGTTTGACTGCGCTTTTACCAGCAGAGCCGTGATAATTCAGGAGAGGAAAAAAAAAATGTCCGGCAGGAACCCGGGGGCGCTCCGTGGCAGACCCAACCTGTGTAATAGAACAACGGTGCTCTTTCTCATCTGGACAGCATGAGACATGGATGGCCACGCAAATCCTCACATTCATATTAGACTTGATCGACTCCCATCAAAGCTGCTGGGCCAGAAGCATTACATTTCCTGGCTCATTGAAATTGCCACCCCTCCCCTTCTTTCTTTTTTCAAATTAGACATGCACTGGCGGTAAAGTGTCTTCAGACGAGGGCTGTTGCTCTTTTCTATAGACAACTGCTAAAACAATTCTGCCCACATTATAATTCAGCTGATCTTGTGTTAAAAGGCTGCATGTCTTTGCAAAGACCTCGCTGTGATTTCTGCTCAATTATCCCCAAAAACAAGACAAAAAACAACCCTAGAAATGTGTGTAGGGCCCTAATCAGTTTTACAGCATTGCCGAGATTTATTCAACTACTTACTGTGTAAAAATATGTAGCTGTTGAACACAATTTACCCCAAGCACACAAGAAAACTCCACCACTTCAGCATCTATGAGGCTCCACACAGGCTGTCTCAATCATTTTGTGCAATTGTCCCCAGAAAGTTTGAGCTGTGAAGTCTCCGTGACATGACTCCTGCGGGGCTGACAGGATGAGATAAAATGTCGCAGCGCATCTTTTATTAAAATATAAAATAAAACCTGAGTTGCCTTTTTCCCCTCCACTGTTGATGTGGCTCTTAGGAGGATGCTGTTGTTGCCATAGTTACAACACAATCACATGTGGCGTTTAATGTTATCAAATTGCTCTTTAAAGGAAAACGTTGACCAATTCTTGGAAACTGGAGGTGAACAGTGGTCTTTGGTGTCAGGGTTCAATATTTTATGACATTGTGTTTCCATAGAAACCTCCTGGTCTGCATCTGTTGCTAAAATGTAATAATATCACACAAATGACGGTTTTGTTTTACCCGTGAAACAAAACGGATCAAAACAGATTTGAACCCTTTTTACTGTATTTACACAACAATAATGATATTCCCACACTTTGTGTTGTTAGGTGTGGTACTGGACTTTTGTGTGAGCTTAATATTCTACTTTCAGGTTGTCATGCTCTGCGTGACGAGGCAGACCCAGTTGCTGGAACCCGGAAGGAGGATGTGAGGCAGGAGTGGTTTAAATAAAGGTTTATTGTCCGAGGAGATAATGGAGTTGTGTCCGGAACCAGGAGTGGAGATGGAGACTGGCGAGCGGAGACCGGCGGCGGACTGGAGCGTCCAGGTGGAGCAATGAGGTGAGTCCGGCAGCGGGTGCGTGGCGTGGAGAGGATCGACTTGGTCAAAGGCGAGGTGCTTAGGCGAGGCAGGACCCAGGTCAGCACATGGATGGTAAGGACCTGGAGATAGAGGAGTCGGTGGTAAGACGAAGCGAGACTAAGCGATAACATACGAGAACTGTACGTAGGAGGCCAGGTAACTTCACCGGGTAAGGCAACGAACTGGCGAAGAATGCTGGGGAGAGCTCCTCTTAAGTAGGCTGGAGTGTAGATGAAGAGTGCCGACAGCTGGGTCCAATTAGGAGGTGGAGGAGGAGCGCAGGCGGACCATGACACAGGTGAAATTATCCTTTTCAAGGCTCTAAAAATTCCATCACCAACTATAAACCCAAATCATAATGCTCCTTCCTCAATGCTTAATAGTTAACACCGTTCACTGTCAATAAGAATTGGACTGAGTAACCAGTCCCCCTTGTGTTCCCAGACTTCTAAGAAACAAGCTGCTATTACTCAGTCATTGCATTTGTCAGAATAACTTTTTTTTAACATGTTTTGGCTAATCCTACTTTTTTTTTCATGAGATTTTCTCAATAGATCCAAACATTCAAGTTATAAATTGACCAATCAGATGCTTGAATGTAAGTATGTGGTCTCACGTCGGACGTTTGAATTGTTTGACAGATTCTACTGAGCCCACTTTCAAGTGGTGGGGGTGTGGACCTCCAACAAGCTCATTCCTGATTGGTGAGAATCGTTGCTATAGAAATGATGATTTTGGCTGTGTCTAAATTCCTTCACTACTCTCTACTATATAATGTGTTTACCATTTTGTAGTTCTGTCCAAATCTATGATTCCAAAAATGAGTGCCCTAAAAATTTCCCAGAAGTCTTTGCAAAAAAACAGTGTGCATTGTTCAACAATTTGTGTGTTAAAAATAAGTTTTTTTTTTTTTTTTTTTTTTTTTTAATAGACCAACAACCTTTTCATCATCAGAACACGGTGGAGTCATAAAAACATATCGTGAAATTCTAATATTGATTAGATTTTCACTTTGTGAAATTGGTGATGCCGTACTTGCTGCTAAAAAAAAAAAAAAAGGCATCGAATTGCCTTTGAATTTCAGGGCACCAGATAGTGCTGCACCATATAGCTTTTTAGTAGTTAGGGTGGGAATTTGGACAAAACCTCAGAGTGACTCAAACTATCACTGAGGATTACAGTTACAACAGTTTTAGAAAAAAAAGCGACTTAATTGACTTAATTTCATTGAAACTGTTGGTAAGTCATTTTCTATGCTTGACGTCACATCCCCTTGGTCTCTTGTACAGTCAATGGTAATATTTATTTTTTTCAGATACTTGAGATATTCTCCTACTCTTTGATAAACCGATAAATGGCTTAAACTTACATGTAGCTTTTCCACCTTCATTAAGGCCCAACAGGTTTTTCAGTCACAAGTCGAGTCATGTAAAATCTGTCTCTAAAACTCTTTAGCATTAGGGCCAGTTTACAAACAACACCAAAAAATAAATAAATAAAACAAAAATTAAATGACGACTTTACATCTTGTAAATTTACATGACTAAATTTGTAACTGTTAAATTACGAGAATAAAGTCTTATATTTATGACTTTAAAAATCATTGGCTAAATTTCTGACTTTTTTTCTTGGGAATTTACATGTTTTAAAGCCGTAAATTTATGACATTAAATCTCGTAAATTTACAAGATTTAGTCATAAATTTATGAGGAAAAAACTTGTAAATTTGCGACTTTACATCTTGTAACATAACTTTTTTTTTTGGTGGCCAAAATACTCGTAATTTTCAAAGCATTCACAGTAGTCTTTTAATTGTGATTATACTGTTTTTAGCCAAAATAAAATAAAAATAGTTTATCTGAAATTCGCCTCTTGTGTGTGAAACCATTGTTGCGGAGCAACCCCGCCCCCCTTTCCCCTCCCCGTTGCTGAGACCTCAGAGCACGGAGCTTGTGGCCCGCTCTGCATATTTTCTACATCACAAATATTTTATTTTCCAAATGTCATTTTTTCCATCTGCTCCTGATTCAACAAAATGAATAAAGAAATACTCAGAAAGGCAGTTTTGAGCTTAACTTCCCTAATATATGTCCTCCGCCATCGGAAAAGTGCCACAAGAAATGTTAAAAATACCTAAAACATGATTTAACACATGGGTAGGGAGAGTGGAAACCAAACTTTTAGCTTTCTAATTAGAAGTCGATTGCTCTACCTTTGCATCATGGCTGCTCTTTTTGTCTGAAAGACTCTCAAATAATCAAAAACTTTGTATTTTTGAGATAAATTCTCTTCTAGTTGGCTGAAAACTTGTAAAATGGTTTGACATTTGTGGTTTTCAATGCAGATTTTCATTTCCTGTAAAAGCAGATTTGTCGTATTATTCCTGGTTGGGAGCTTAATTCAGAAAGATGGCCTCACCCGTGTTATCTGTGCTCTGTGGCTTCATGATAAATCAAAGTTCTCTTTTAAATTTCTGCTCTGTATCTTCACACTTTGAACCTGTTTTTTTTTTTCCCTTTCTTGATACTTGTCACTGCACGAGCTGGATAAAAGAGTCCACGTCAACGTTCTAATATTTCCAGAAACTTCTAACTGTATATCTGGCTTTAAACCTGTGCCCCTTCACCATCTCAGAAGAATGGGAGCTTCTCTTTGAATGTGTCTCCAGAGGTTTCCTGTTTTATTTTTTAATAGTTTCTTTGAACTGGCCTCTCTTTCGCTTCTGAGAGAGTCGGAGCCGGGTCAGGAGCTGGTGTTGTTGTGAGTCGGTGATGCCCACAGAGATATCTCATGTGATATTGTGCTGCACAAATAAACTTGACTTGACATCACACGGCTTCTCCTCTGGGTGAAGCAGTTTCCTGCAGTCCAAAGACGCGCGGGTCAAGTTGACTTTCTCAGATGTGTGAATGCGGGTGTGAATTTGTGTTTGTCTGTGATAGACTGCTGACCCATCCTGGCTGTTTTTGTGCCATTTGATCTGGTCGAACAGAAGACTGCAGGTACGCGGACAATGGGAGAACGAATGCTGGGGTTTGACACCGACTGCTCATGTTCCTCTTTTGAACTCGCAGAGATTGAAATCAGTCGTGTTGCATGTAACAGATGGTCGGACATATTAAACAGAGAATCTGTGAGCTGGAAAGCAAACAGATTCATTTGGTTTACAATGGCACGACTGAACAAATCCAAGTCACAGACTCGCTGGTTTGCTTTAGCAGAAAGCCTTCAGTGTGGACAAAGATAACGCACTTCATGTTTATTTATTGTTATAGGTGAGTAGAGGTATGGTAGAGACTTACACATTCCATTTGTGTATGCATTATGTTTAAACAATGAATCTGAAATTTAAATTAGAAACACTGATATTAAGAATAAACTTAATTTCAGAGTTTCTAAAATACAATACATTTTAAGCAGTCCTAGAATGTAAAGACCAGATTATTTTTGCAATTTGTTTGGAGAAATCCACATACTAAAAAACTCTTAAAAATTTGAAAATTTACAAGCATATAGTACCTGCTAAAAATGAATTTTGGGGAAAATTAATGATCACAAAAAAATGACAAAAAACTGTCATAAAAATGAATGGGATAAAATCTCTTATGGCAGTGGTCAACAGTCTTTTATTTTGAAAAACAGCTGGAGTCTCTCAGCTGCAGTTTCAATCACCTGAGCTGTAAAGTTTAGTCAAGGAGGCAAATTGACATCGGAACAAATCTTTTATTCTGAAAAATCTTTTGACAGGATTCTCTTGGTTACATTTCAGTCACTTGAGCACTAAAAGTAGTCAGTCGGAGTGCAACACGAGAAAAGTTGTATGTGGAACTTTTCTTTACCAATGAATAAGGGATTAGTGCAGAAACAGAAGGAAATTACTTGAAAAAAAGGCTGCCAGAAGTCTTACTTAAAATATGGATCTATTGCAACAGGTGACCAGAGTTTGATATTCCGTTGGTGTTATTATTAATATGAATATATTAATAAAGTTGCGTGTATTCAGGTATACTATTACTTAGTCGAACCCCCCCCAAACTACTTTATGTGATTAAAAAAAAAAAAAAACCACTAATGAAACTAAAACAGACAGCTTGGAGGAGAGATCTACAAAGGAAGTTTTGCAGTGATTATGGGATGGCCACAAGACCTAGCGGCCATTATTTGGCAAAATTTTCAATTTGGCAATTTTCACATAGAGGAAAGGAAAAGTTTTTTTTTGAGCATTCTTCATAAAATTTAACAAATACTCCATCAGGTTAAATCTTCAACCAAAACAAAAGGCTGTGTCCAAATTCTGGTGCTGCATTTGTCAGCCGCTTACCTCACAGCGCCGTGACAAAGTGCTGTTCAAATTCAACGACTCCTTCAAATACAGCCAACGAATACAGACTCCTTTTTCCCAATTTCAAGGATTGTTCTGGCGTAAACTTCTATGCTGCCCATATCCCAAAATGCATTGTGGTCGGCCCTGAAAATTTTCTTACAGTGGACAATGAATTTCTCTTAAATGTAAGTAGACACTGTAAACTGCTAACTTTATGGCCTTAAACATTAAAAAAATCCTTTTAATGTTATTTTATATCGGAAATGTTACAATAAAAGAGCTTATATTACATTTATTTTATATATTGGTGAGCTTTGAACTATGAAAGAGGCTGCCATCTTTAAGTCCCCCCCAAAAAAACATCTTTGGAAAAAATGTCTTTTTTAAAATTTGTAGATTTTAAACAGCATTTGTGTTGCTAACTCACAAAAGTGTTGATTCCCTTTCGTTTGCATATTTTTACTGGATATTGGGAATATTTTATTTAACTCCAGCCGAACAAAACAATATAACATACAATTAGAACATAGAAATGTGGGCAAGGTTAACAAAAAAACCTCCTTTATCAAGGGAATCCAAAATGTGTATTTTTGCAGATTCCTCTAAAAATGACATAGAATGTAATTGTAACTGAGCATATATAATCCTATGATCCCATTTACACTTCATGATTTGCATGTGTTTCTGTAACCGCAAGATTAATTAGTTGCTATGGAGATAAAAACAAAAGACAAGGAGCAATTTTGAAATGAATTTGTAACATGCAAGTCAAAATCATCTGCTGCTACTTGCAGCTTTAATTTAACTTTTTTTTGCCAACAAGTAATACGGAAAACAGTTGAGAAAAAACTGTAGGGAACCATGATATACGACCCAATATTCAGGAGCTTGGTAGAAGAAATGTTAACATTTAATAAACTTAAACATGACAAAAACCACAAAAACTCAAAAAGGTGACACAGGAGATGACCTGACAAGAAACAACTAAAAACGAGACACTTATGTACACTGAGAATCATTAACACAAATCAATGCAGCTGTGGATGGTTGTCAACCTAAACCTGTGCGACTGACACACCAAACAACATCAACACAACCAAGAGCACCACAGAAAAAATAAAGTAGAGCACTCAATTCCTTGGTTTTAATTGGTTTATAATCAATAATATCAAGTTTACCATCATTTTACAAACCACAATACCTTTATTTCACTTTAGGTGATTGATTTTAAACTGTCATATACAGTATATATATATATACATATTTGAAATTATTTTTTTTTTCTATCCCAAACATATACCGTAAATATATACTGTGAAATGTATTGTACAGCCGTCTGACAGTATGAAAAATTATAAAAAATAAAAATGAGGTAACCTTTCAATAAATATATGACAATATAGTCTGTTGTAGTATTAGTGATTAAGTGATAAGTGATTTGAGGTCAAGGTTAGTGCAGTTAGCAAACTGTTTGAAGTAATATTGATTTAATAAGATTGTTTTGGGGAAAATTTACACTCAGAATGGGATCCAAGGTTTTTTTTATTTTTGATTAATAAAAAATTGGAGTGTGTTCTTATTCATGTTTTTCCCATTCAACAAAATTGCAAACATGCCATGATGTGTGTTTGTGAAACTTTTAGAAAAAAAACCTTAAAAAACCCCCCAAAAATATGGTAGAAATCTTATTAAAATTCTTTAACTTTTTTTGCTTTAATGTTTCTCATGACTGGCTACATTTAGTCATCAAAAATGAACAAAAAACCAACAAAGCCTTTTATGTGCTGTTGTTTGAAACGCTCCGTTGGAGCCGCTCTCACCTTTGCCCCTTCTCCCAGAAGCTCAGTGTGCATTGACTGTTGAGCCGGTGAAAGTACGAGTTGTTTTTTGTGCATTTAGGGGAGACGGTGCAAACAGGAAAAAAACAAAAAAAACATTACAAATGAACTGTTTCTGTCAGAAGAAATATCTGAGAG
Organism: Oryzias melastigma; assembly: GCF_002922805.2. NCBI lineage: Eukaryota > Metazoa > Chordata > Actinopteri > Beloniformes > Adrianichthyidae > Oryzias > Oryzias melastigma. The sequence goes on from NC_050519.1 coordinate 8,112,798, forward strand.
CTTGACCTGAATATTTGTGACTTTGTGCTGCAGCCTAAACAAGTTTGTTTTAGGGCTACAATTAAGCCATATTTATATCTTAGATTGGATGCTTAATTTTACATCCTTATAAACCTGCAAGGCACAAAATCTCCATCTCCATATCAGCAAAAATAAAGAATTCATTATTTTGACTGAAAGTCTGGCATGTTCTGTTTCAGGCCTCTGAGCTACATGTAATGATTATAAGCTGACAGATTGTGTAAAAATGGCAGGTACAGCCCCGAGAAACAATCAAAAAAGAACATTAGCCTCAAGAGATGGTATTAGACATTTAAGAACAGTGGAAGTTGATTTATATTTTCAAATATTATCCTTTACATAAACCGAGCATATGAAAGGATGAGTCATGGCGCTGTTAGCCGAGGCTTGCCCTGAGCGGAGGATCAGTTAGGATCAGCGGCACCTCGTTCTGATTCAGGAGGTGTAAAGCTACCGCTAATAGCCACCCAAACTACACCTGAATGCTAAAGAGACGCTTGTGTTTATCAAGATTGCAGTGCACAGACACTTAACGGCTCAAATCTGCAGTCGGCGAAAAGCCGAATTCGCCACCCAAAACATAACTGATTTATCAGAAATCCCTCTTAAAGGCCAGACGAGATCCAAGGCGGCTGTGGATAACATGACCACCGAGAGGAAAATGAGGCTTGACTCTCAACCTTTAGCGAAAATTATGCAGACTTAATGTGTTTAGTTTTTGCAGGCAAGTAAAGGTCTCACACTTAAATAAAAAAGCCACTTTTATTTAGGAAAATAGAGGAAGTTTTCCTTTCTCGCAGAGTTTAAACCCCTTGATTTATTTCCAGTTATGATATAGGTTTTTGCTTTCATTTATATCTAAATTAAGGTAAATTTCGAGCAGTTTGATGCATATTTGAATCCATAAGGTTAAAGAAATTGCTTAGTAACTTTCCATGGTAACAGACGTTTGCATTTTTTAGTCATAACAATAATGGTTATTTAAAGAGCTGGGAATATTATTTCTTTTGAGTGACAGCTGCGTGATCCTCATGTTCTTCTCCTGTTTGCAGCAGTTGCTGCTACACTTAAAGTTTATACATTTTTTATGCTTCTGTGTTTACAAACAGATGTTTACATCCTCACCAAAGTCCATGGAATAATTAAAGCCATCCACTTCACTGTCACTGTCCTTAAAACTCCACGAATGAGTTTGTAAAATAGCAAACGCCATGATTATAGTAACGATACTGCGACAGGCATTTCAACAAGCATGGCCGCCGCCTGCACTTTTAGCTTAGAAAACAACACAGTTAAGAGTATTATTTACAGACCATGGAGCCTGAACCGTGAAGCATGAACGATAATAACCAACACCATCTGGGGGATCTTGAAAGTTTCACATTAGCTTGTAATGAGCATTAGCATTACGAGGTGGGTCACAGTGGCGATCCGTCTCATCGCTGTGTTCTGGTGGTGCAAGTGTGAGGATGCACAGTCCAGAAGAGAAACTTTGTTTTAAATGTGTTGCTAAAGTTCACTTAAAAAAACAATTTGTTGGTCATTTGCTGTGAGTTTATAATGCTATCATGACTTTAAAGTTTTTGTTAGACATGTTTTGTTGATAAAAAGTTGCACTAGGAGTTTGCAAATGTGGCCTAAATTATGCAAATTTTGATTTTTGGGTTGGTTTAAGCTTATTGACTGTATAAGTTAAATGGACTGAGCAATTCCTCCCCCCTCGCATTTTAAATAGGTAGAACCTGCTGGCTCTAAGAAGCCAATTACTAAGCTATTAGTCAGTCATTATATTTGTCAGAATGACCGTTCTCGTTTGATATCGTTTTTAACATGCAGCTGCTAATCCTAATTTTTTTTACGTTATATATTATTTTTATAGTTTAGTTTATTGGTCATTTATAAACTTACCAATCAGATTCCTTAGTAAAAGCACTTGGTGCCCAATGACCCCCACCTTAAATGTTCAATTGACAGATTCTTCCAAGCCCCGCTTTCAGTGGGTGTTGACTTCAAACACGTGGACTCCTGATTGGCAACATTAGTTGCCATAGAAACGTTAACTCAGACCGACTTGGACCAATCACTGTCGCCTGGCTCCAACATGGCGACACATTCTCATCTCCAAGTAAAGTTAAAGGTCCGCAACCCTAGGGACATGGTACAATGGGACATGTCCATGACCGGTCCCAAGTTTAGAACCAGTACCGAGTCTGAACGCGGCCCGGTAAAGGGTTAGGGTAGCAGTATTGGGTTAGGGTACTGCTGCGCAGTGCGTTCTGTTACTAGATCAGTTCCAGTTTGCGGCCTGGACGTTGGGGACCCGTGATTTAATGGAAACTGCCAGATGTCACCAAATGTCAAGCTGGGAGTGAGAATTCGTTGTCAAATCAGTGATATCCCATAATAACTGTTCTGGTCACTTTTTTTTTGTTTTTTTTCAATTTTTATTTTTTCATTTAGATTTCTGAAAAATGACTTAACTTTTTGTTTTTTTAGAAATATTGTTGTTGTGATCTTTAATGTTTTTGTGTTGAGCAATTTGTTGATGGGATTTGCACTTCAAGGCCACCGTACAAACCGACACATAGCACCAGCCTCAACTGATGTGAAAGTGAGCACGCAGACAAAAACGGCACAAAATCAACACAATTTTGTGTTGAACTGCAATCTGTGCATGCAGAATGAGACAACCTCACAGGGGAGAGAGATTATCCCCTGCACATGCTGGTTCTAATGATTTATTGTGTCATCTAGGAAGAGTGTTAGCTCAACATTATTTATTCCTCTGAAACCCTGAACTGTTTGAACTTGTTCACCTTCATAACCCCGACAGAAGCAGAAGTGCAGCAGGAGCCGTGTGAAAACTGCATGAGCAAAGAGCCAATCGTTTCTGATGTTCTGCAGAAGCTTATTTACTCAGGTTACACACTTTAACTTGTGATTTTTGTCCTAATGAAGGAAGGTGACTTGGATTTACACATGCAAGCAATTTATAAAATCAAATTAGATTTTATAGAGCAGCCTCATTTTAGTGTGAAAACATTTCTAGGCCTCCAGAACCAATCTGACAAACCTAAAAAAATCCCCTTTTTAAGAATCAAACTGAACAGAAACTGACTGAGAAAAAGGTTTTCACAGACTAAAATGGTCTGGGAAAAAAAAAAAAAAAAACTCCTGCTGTCTACAAATGAGGGGTCAAAGTTAAGGACTAAAAAAGAGAAGTTCTTCAGCGAAGACAGAGGAGAAGTTAAGAAGAATTGAGATGATGGCAGACAAAATGTCATTTGGAAGGATATGGAGCAGCAGTTCCACTGATAATTGGTCTCAGCAGCGACACATACACCAGTGAGATGGTGGGAAAGGGCACGAAAAAAGGAAGGAAGCAAGTAATGGACCATGAGTTCTCTTGTTCTTTGCACCAACAGGCCAGGCCTCATTGTGTCAAATTCATGTTTCAGTCAGTTAATATCGTCTTCGTCAGCCTGGATCTCTCCAGCTTCTTCTGCAGCTATTATGGCCTCAAAGGAAAGACTCGAAGATATCTTATGCTCTAAGCGCTGGGAGGAGAGAGTCATCACTGATGTGACAGCCAGGTGCTGAAGGCGAGACTCTGGCGAGCGTGGCATGGCTCCACTTTCATCAGAGCGGGGGGGAAGTCACAGCTGAGAGGCGCAACTGAGCGCTAACAAACGGATATTTGAAAGACACAGAGGCAACAGTAAGCAAGCTCAGTCTAAACAATGTCTGAAGCTGGATTAAGTCTTCTCAATAAAACGATAAGAAAATTAGGAGAAGATGAAGATGCTGGATCTCTCGTTGTTAACAACTAAACTGGAAGCACAATGCAACAGAACTTTTGCAGACACAAGCCTCATACTACAGTAAATAAATGCAATAAAAGACTGCATGTCTCAGTAAGTGATTAATCGTATTCAGCCAAGCCCACCCATCCACGGATCAGTCCCCTACCAGGACAGGTTGTATCATTTCTGTTTTGAACCGTTGTACCCTAAAATAGCCAAAAATGGACATTAGAACTTGACAACAAAAGAGAAGATTGCACCGGCAGTGATGAAACTACTTCAGCATCAGCGAGGCAAGTGCAGCCAAGCACTGCAGCAGCGACCATGTGACAGATTGTCCACCTCACTTGTCGAGTCCAGATTACCTTGTATGGAGAGAAATAAGTATCACCACGAAAAAAGCGTGTGTAATTCTTGATTTGTGCATAACTTTGGATTTTTGTCTAATTTAGGATTTGTGTGTACATATTCTTAATTTGTGCATGCATTATTTTTGATTTGTGCACAACTTGGAATTTGTGTGTATGAAATTCTGGATTTGTAACTCATATAATACATTATGTAAGTACATAGGTACAAAAATTACGAAATTCAAATCAATTCAAAATACAATTTACACATGCAAAAATCAAAATTACAACAGCTTGAAACTAATTACACACACAACTCTTTAAAAAATTACACACAAATCGCTTGTTACGTGCACACAAAACCTCAGTTACGCACAAATCTGTGGTGAGACTTATTTCACGTCTTACAGATTTGACCGTAAGTGATACGTTTAAATACTACCTGAATGCTGGGTCATCAGAGTTCTCTTATAAGCCGTTGTAAACGTACTCGACCCTTCTAAACTCTCGCAGATTGTAGTCGGCTAGTGGGCTGATGAAGTCTAGAGGGGCTTAGAGGGGCTTCAGATCTGACCCCCACCCCCATCCAAAATCATGCACAAATCAAGAATTATGCACACAAAAATCCTTATTTACGCACATATCAAGAATTCCGTATACACAAATTGGAGTGAGTCTACGTTCTCTCCATAACTTTCACAATTTCTTAAGTTTATAGTACCAAACCAGACCCTGGTTAGTGTCAGGAGCCAGAGTTCTGTCTCCCCCTCTGGTCATCAGTGGGAGCTGTCTCCAGGGTGCTGAACATACTACATCTCCCTGCTGCCCCAGCGCACACTCCCCGGAAACCACTAAGCTGACTCTCATCTGACTGTGCGAAGTATTGTTTTGTGCCCCCCTACCTGCATTACTGAGCGTTTCTACCTGGACCTGATCTTCTACTTCTGACCCTGCTGTTTTTTTGATCCCCTGCCCTGACCCTCGACTGGACTCTGACTTCTCTAGTCTTTTCTTGGATGATTCTATACTCCTGATTGACCTTTGCCTGTTTGACACTGATTTAGCTTGTTGTGGACTTTTAACTGTGCTTAGTTCTTGTCTGAACTATTAAACCAGTTATCTGGCCGTATATTTGGTAAAAAGTGATCTAGCATTCTGTTTCCCATCTTCATTCATCAAAATTTGATTTGATCTCAATGATTCATAGATCTCCATGAGGAATGAATTCCTCTTTAAGCTTTTATTCATAATTAGGTTTGAATTTCTATCGTGAGAATCTCAATAAATGCATCTAAAAGTATGCACTTAATATCTGTGCCCGATCTGCGTAGGACTAGTTCCTGCACAGGATTTTGGATTAAAAGTGGGTCTAGAGGACTTTTTGCTGCTCAAACCAAATATCTTTTTCAGCTTCTTCACATGCAGTTTTCTGACAGTTTCAATTACCAGCTGAATCTGTTTTTAGCGGTGAGTCTTTGGGCCACACAGGAGCTCGGGCATCTCAATATTCAGTACTTTTTGGATTTGACACAAATAATAATACAACTATAAGAACTTGCTTGTGATATTCATTTAATTTCAATTTTCAGTCTGTGCAAATCTGCATTCTGTCGCCTGCATTTTGGACCTTTGACAAAAAGATTTCTTTAAATATGTTTGGGAGACTGCCGTCCACCCATCACACATGTTAACAAACTCATGTATATTTTACTCCACATTCAATATATATATATATATATATATATATTGGTGTGAATCCAGTTTTAATAGTCAACTTTGTGTCTCAAAATTATGTTTCTGAATGAATCTCTGTGTATTTTTGCATTGCAAAATGCCAACATATATTATAAAAGTCATAGTTATATTATAATTTGGTAAAGACAGTCTTGTTAAGTGCAAAGACGGCTTTTCTTTTAGTCATTAATAAAAAACAGCTACACTTTGCCCTGCAGACCAAGGGAAGTTTTCCACATTCTGGGGTGTTTTGCCTGAGGCGTCGCGTTCTGTACATGCATAAATGCAGCATGGGCTGGTAAAAGTGTGTTATGATGGCTGTGGCTTCAGAGCAGTCATTTATGGAGTAAAATAAAATGTTGCCTGGTTACAGAGCAAGAGCTGGCCAATCAGCATCCTGTTTAGTGGGAAACAAAAAAGGTGATGTCCAAATGAAAAGGGTTTTGAAATATTTTTTTTCAGAATAAAAGCATTGCTTTAAGTTAAGATTTAAAAAAATGGAATGTGCACATTTCAATATAAAAAAAATCTGTCTTTTCACATTAATTAAAATACATGTATAGTAATATTAATGTTGTCTTGACACTCTTCAATGAATAGAAGGACCAGGGAACACATTCACAAACAAATATTCAATGAATAGTCGAGTCCATTGGGGCTCTTTTTCTTTATGTTTTGCAAGACACCCGGAGCGGTGCAGTCTGTGTCTTTCAGCTCCAGACAATAATCACCTCAAACATCTTCTGGCATAAATCTGACAGCAAAACAGCCATCCTTTGAGATCTCTCACAATGAAGTCTACTAATAAACGCATGTCAGCATTTCATTTGGCTCTTTATAGCAGGATGGAGTTACATTCATGTTATTCAGCGGTAATTGGAACATTGCAGTTGCTGCTGGTTAGAAGTGATTCCCTGACACGGTTCTCTTTCAGCACTTTTATGTTTTGGGATGAAAGACTGGGAGGATTCAAGCAAACATGTGTGAGGCAGCCACACAGAGCTCTGTATTCAGACCATGTACACTATGAGGTCTTTGTCCTGCTTCTCTTCTTTGACTGTGAAATGAGACAGACAGCAACTGTGATGTTAAGAGTTCACGTTGTCAGCTTTGAGCACTGAGGGGAATTTGCAACCATGTTAGATTGCCTCTTAAAGAGATAGTGACTGTTTTTGTGATTGTGGAGAAGTCCTACAGTTTTAATTAACATTTGACAGAGCTGACACATTTATCTTTTATTTTAATGATTAGTTATTAATTACCAAAAGTACAATGTCAAATTGGGTTTGCCCTAAAACAGCTTTATGAAAGGAACAGTTGCGTCAAAATGTAGATATTCAGTCTTGGTTTTGCTTTGGGTTGCAGATGGTTATTATTTGGTCTCTCAGTTTTTATGACCCTTTCAGCTAAGAAACTCTAAAGTGGAGCAGAAGAGAATCACATAAAGACTGAGGTGAGCCAAATGAACACAGGCATTTCAGCAAACCAGAGAACAAAACAACAAATCTTCAGGGACAATTGCTGTTACATCTATGGTATCTAAATTAAGTAAAGCTAATGCAGTGATTTGAGTTGTTAGAAAGCTAATTTAAATCAAGCAGGGAAACCTATCAATCAACTATCAATGTTTGTAGTTGCACTTATAATTGAAATTCATATAATAATCACTTAGTTGTATTCATTTGAAACACGCAGGAAGTTGTATTTACAGGTGCTTCAAAAACTTGATTGATTTTTTGCATTTATTAAAAAACATGAACCCTAACCCTTGTACTTGGTTTTGGCAAATTATTAAAATCTCAGAACCAAATTCAGTTTTCTTAGAAACTAAACTTTTTGGCATGTTTAGACTTGGACAAGTTGACCAAACTACCCGCTCTTTGAGTGTAACTTCATAAAGAATAACAGGACAAAATCCGTAGTCACATGCATCTGCACAGTGGGGTGGACTTGTACTGGTGCTTCGGGTTTATAGTTTGTCCTGGCCTGTGGAAGGTTCTAGAGAGGAATGGCTGTATTTTCCGCTGAGGCTTGTGCGTCCACTTCAAGGGATGTCATGAAAAGGGAGCCAACGATTGTTATGCATGTGGCAAATCACAGGTGTCGAACTCCAGGCCTAGAGGGCCGGTGTCCTACATGTTTTCCAACCAACCTGCCTTTGAAGCTCCTTATTGGCCAAACACACCTGATCCAGGTAATCAGCAGCAGATGAGGCAGGATTTCTGGAAAACCAGTAGGACGTCAGCCCTCGAGGACTTGAGTTTGACACCCCTGTGGTAAATGCTTTGTGAAGTATCTGCAAGATGCATGCACTCATGATGTACAGATCATGTGGTCGTTCAGAGCCCTACGCCACACTAGGGTAGGGGGCTGACACATAAGTCCATCGGATGCCCAGACAAACTGAGCTCTGATTGTCAAATATCTTCATTTCTAACAGTCAGGCAGCAAGCACGGAGTCTGCACTTATGACATGATCAGCACTAGCGGGACTCCTTGTGCTGTCCGCATGATAAAAATTCTATCCATCATGACTCTATTTCACCCTTACACAATGTTTAAGTGTTCGCCATGACATCTCTCTCGCAAGTTTGCCCTGGGTTACAGCCATTTTAAACTTCTGTCTGTGGCCCAGTTTGAGCATTAACTTGAGAGGGGAAAAGTAAAAATAAAACTGGAGGATCTTTTTATAATTGTCTTGATGAAAATAAGAAAAGCATCATAGAACTGGAGCGATTGTGTCCTCTACGATGACGGCACTCGTGGAGGCTCTCCGTCTGCCGGGCAGCCAACCTTCGACGGCTAGCATAGCGAGCTCCGCTGCCCAGGGACCACCAGCCAGAGCGGCGACCTCACTAACTCTGCCGGTCCCTAGAGGGTGGAGCTTGCTAGTTCCCTATGCTGTCCACCAGGCAGCTGGCTAGCATAGCGGGTGGGATCACTCCAGCTCCATGGCCTCTCTGGTAGGCTGGTGATCTGTCCAGGGTGTATCCAGCCATCGCCCAACGCTAACCGGGAAAGTCTCCGGCAACCCCTCATCCCCAGCGGGTTAAGAGAATGGATGGAAGTTCAGAACAAAAATCCTCGCACTGAGCGGCTATACTGAATATTTTCTTCTACCCCTTTGATCGAGTTACTGAAAATGTCACTCGGCTTCATTTCACCAAAATGGGAATTTTTTATACGTAGCCCAACAGTCAATTATTGGTAGTCGACTGTCAAAAACAAATGATTCAGAATGGCTAACAGCTTCTCCTAGAATTATTGCGTTAAAAGAGTAAAGTTATGTCACCTTTGAAGATGCATAAACTCGTTTTTTGTTGTGTTTGTGTGGCTTCAACAGTTTATTTCAAATCCTATCATTTCAAACACTGAACAAAGTGCAGCTATTTTTTTCAAAATACATCCAGAAAAGATTTTACTGAAAAGCTGGATTGAAAAGTTACAATTTTATTTCAGATTTTTATGGGCACTAATAATCAAAGTTGTACACAAAGCAACAATTAAATTCACCGTGTGCCACATATTGTAACGAGTCCAGAGCTTCTCGACTGGAATCATGTGGCTGATATTAGTGTGTTTTTGTAGTTATGACAAAAGTAATAATAAGCAGTATTGAAAATGTTAAACGTGGGACTGAAACTGTGCTCTGCTAGATTCATTGTTTTCTTTTTTTTTTTTTTTTTTGTAAATGTGATTTTTCATTTCCATTTCTCCCTTTTGTGCTCCAACATTTCTGGCACGGTAACATGTAGTGTTGCTTTGCTAGACCGTGTGGGATATGACTAATAGCCCACCAGCTGATCCTTTGTTAGTGGATTCTCTTTAATGTCTGCTCAGCACTCCAACATTAAAGCATCATGTCAAATATTGTTGCACTCTAATAAGTAATAGCAACCTTTAGATTTCTCTCAGCAATACTTAGGAAATGTCAGTAATACAGCAGCAGAGTTTTTCAACGGTTCTCAACATGAAAGAATTTCTGTCTAATGGTCGTTTCTTTTGGTCTTTTTTGGTTTTATAGACTTGTTATTATGCATGCATGCCCTTTGTGATCCTTATTTTTTTTATATTTCAGATTATTCTTGATATATTGTAAAAAACATATGCTTATATAGTGCTTTTCTACCTTTAAAAGGCCTTTGCAATCACAAATTCCATTCACCTATACACCCCCCCACACACACACATGTTCACACACTGATGGTGGCAGATCCACAATACGAGGTGCTGTCCAGACCACCATCTCAGTGTCGCTGACACACGGGCAGACGAAGCGGGAATTGAACCTGCGACCTTCCAATCAGAGGTCAACCTCTTATTTTTGCAGTGGATTCAAACACATCTCTACATTTAAACTCGTGGGATTGTCAGTTGTATTATTAATATTCTCTGTAGAAAGAAAAAAAATTACATTTGGTGCAACAACACTACTCACTGTCTGCATAATTTTAGACAACAATGTTTTCAGTCAGAATTGTTTTATGGTTGTGTAATACAAACTTTCTACCAATTCTACATCAACTTGAATCAAAGCACTCCTTAAGTACCAAACATTGCAGTTCCTCGTGGGACCACTATTGGCAGGTTGCAAAAAAAGAGCATTTTCCCAGTGACTTTCAAATTATAAAGTCAGATTTTACACCAAAAATAAACAAACATCTATTTGATGATTTCTGGTTTATTGTTTTATTCATGACAACTTTTTTTTCAACTCATCTTTTTTTTTTTTCAAAATCAAAACTCAATTTTCTGGATTTGTATGGAGTTGGATCCACTCAAACAAACTCATTTTACCTTATTTCAGCTCAATCACTCATTTTCAAAAGCTTGTAGAGGTGGGCAGACTAAACTCCAGTCAAACGCTTTGAATCTTATGGGTGGAATCAGCGATTATCCATCCTATACCTGTGGTTCCTACTGAGAATTAAGACTTCATGGTTGAAGCTTAATCAAAAATACTATAAAAATGGCATATGTATAAAAATGTATTTAGGTTGGACACCTATTGTGGGTATACAACTAATTCGGTCCTCATTTGTGCCACTTTACATGGTGTAACTTTACAGTCATCAAAATGAACGAACTGACCAATCCATCAAATCAATAAACGAAGAAACAAATAAAAAAAACAAAAAACGAAGAAATAATAATAAAAAAAAATGAATTAACAAAATCTTGTATTTGCATTTTTTTGTCTTTTCACTGCCAATTATTACAAAAAGTTGTCTGATATAACAGTTTTGGTGTAAATCCTCAAATTTCTTGATGAAGTACCAATCCAGAGGAACACAAAGATTTGATATGCAAATACAGGGTGCACTTTTCACTAAAACTGCAGCCAGCTTTGTCACGCAGTGATAAATTAGTAAAAAAAAAAAACCCCAAACATAGTTTTAAGCTATGACTGGCACATCTGAGCACTTCCTGATGCAACCACAGACTCCATTTCTCAGTCTGGGCCACTCAGCAGGATTAAGTTCCTTGCTCAAGGGCACGTAAAAGGTGAATATTCTAATGAGTGAGGGGAAAAGAGTGCTCATTAACTTCCCAGATACATGCTGCTTTAACCTTTGAGCCACCGTTAGTCTCTCTGCTCATTAAGCTGTATTTTACAAGCTCATGCTGAGTCAAGTACATAATCAATACGTAGTATGTACTGTATATATATAGATACTCGCCAGTTACTGAAAGATGTAGTAAGTGTGTTTTTTTTTGTGTGCAGTGAAACAAGTTCAAGAGACAAAGCTGAAATGTTTCTTAAGGAAAATTTAGTTTTTTTTAAATATATGGGATAAAAATTGCAGCAAAAGAGCTGAAAAGGAAAGGAAAAGCCTGCTACAATGTTACATGCTTCAGTGTCTAGAACTCCAGTTGCAACATCTACTAATTTATTTATACCCAGAGAAGCACTGACAGGCGAACCTGCAGCCGTCCAAAACACCGTAAAGGCCGCTGAATTAATAAAGGGTATGAGCTTTTACCAGAGTTGTGAGAAGGCTGTGTTTATTTTAGCTGTCTTCTCAGCCAGTTCTCTGCAGCCTTGACACAACAGCAGAGAGGCTGTACAGTCTCACAGCAACTCTAGTGCATTTTACTGTACATGTGTTCCAGCGCCGGGCTTGTTTGTTTTTGTGAGGCTGGTGTGGTTTATGCCATTGTCGCTGTCAGAAGGAGTTTTTTTTGCAGATGCAAAAGTGAAGTGCTGAATTATAGAACTCTGAATCACACAACATCCAGCTATACTTTTCTCTCATTTCCACCCCAGTCTTGAGGTTTTTGTTCAGCTTAAATGAAATAGATTAAATATGGGGGGAAAAAAGGAAGATTGTGAGAAATACGTAAAGCTGGAATGAAGAAACAAGCTTCTAAATTTGTTTCTAGTTTGTTTTTTTGTTTGCTTATTTTATTCAAAGTCTGTGCAAAATGAAATTCACAAGTCTGCTGCAAAAATAAAATGATGGCAAAAGCATATGAGAGGCATAAAGAAAGAATACGGCAATGAAAACTGAGATATCATCTCACTGCCACAACACATCATTACATAATCATTGTATCATTTCATTTAAAGCTTTGACTTGACATCATAAACATATTTTCACTAAATAACAAGTAATCTCTCTAGGAAACCAAACTTCTCACCCAAACCCATGGGATAGCATTGGAAAGGCCAGGATGCCCATATTTAAGCACATCAGGTTTAAGAAAAGTACTTCTAATAATGCAGGTCATAGGACACACCTAAAAACAAGTGTCCCTACAGAAGACATAAATCAATAAGCTGGTTTCAGGAGGATACACAACACAGCAACGTAGAACAAACCATTCCTACCAAATACACAAATAGTCTTTAGTCACATGCATCTGTAAAGTGGGTTGACCCATTGTACAGTTCCCTTGAGGCTCGTATGACCACCTCAACAGACATGATGATGAAATGTACCATTGTTGTATGTGTGTTAAGTGTTAAGTATTTGTAAAGGTAATGTAAGTTGCACTTACCTATGACATACTTGTGATGCTGTCATACTGTGCCCTTATGCCAACCTCTAGTCATTAGTAAGGTGCACATTCTACCCTCTTATTTGCCAAATTGGCGGGTGTGTAGGTGATATGCAAGTACCTGTTGGACACTTATAAGACGCTTGTTTCACACTGAAAGCAAAAATGCTGCAAGGCGGTGGGTAGGTGGACCGCGCGCGGTATCCTCTTAACCAGGCATGTATATTTTTGCAACGGTCGACAAGCACTTCTACTCAACTGTGGTCACTCTAAGGTATTTTTTGACTTTGTGCCATCTCTCTCGTTAATTGTGGTTTTAGCCCACTCCACTTCCACTCCACTGACACACCAGACAATCCACTGCCATTCCACTGATACTCCACTGACACTCCACTGTCACTCCACTGCCACTCCACTGTCACTCCACTGCCACTTCACTGACACTCCACTGCCACTACACTGCCACTCCACTGACACTCCACTGTCACTCCACTGCCACTTCACTGACACTCCACTGCCACTACACTGCCACTCCACTGCCACTCCACTGGCACTCCACTGCCATTCCACTGCCACTTCACTGTCACTCCACTGCCATTCCACTGCCACTCCACCGCCACTACACTGTCACTCCACCACCACTCCACTGGCACTCCACTGACACTCCACTGACACTCCAATGACACTTCACTGCCACTCTACTGCCACTCTACTGCCACTTCACTGCCACTACACTGTCACTCCACCGGCACTCCACTGACACTCCACTGACACTCCACTGACACTCCACTGACACTCCACTGACACTCCACTGACACTCCACTGACACTCCACTGACACTTCACTGCCACTCCACTGACACTCCACTGCCATTCCACTGCCACTTCACTGCCAGAGCACTGCTTAATCACATTTTAGCACATCCTCCCACGCTCAGCCACTAAACAGACGCTATAAGCAGTGGTACAAACGCAGACTGGCTGGGCAAACGGCGAAAGCGAAATTTCAGCGTCCAAGTTCGTGTGCGGCATTCGCACCATGGCCCAATCTCGCACTGGCTCTGTAGTTGCACTGCTGTTCCACGGCCATTGCACAGCTGTACCGCACACAGTCACCCACAGTCAAAATTTTTGTGCAGTTCAAAAATTCTGTGTTTAACGGCGGCCAAATTTTGTACCATGTGTATGCGCGTCCATTCCGCGGCCACATCTTGGCCGTTGCGCTACCAGTCCACTGCTAATGGCATTTTTTCCGTGCTCCAGGCATGATATGGCCGTGAACGCCAGTGGGATCAGTTCTTCACATATGATCACATTAGTCACTCACAGTTTTTTGTATTGTGAACGATTGGTTAGATTAACACATTGTCAAACTGAAAATAAAGCATGACCTTTGACTCCTTCCTTTTGGTTAATTTTGCAAAAAATATATTAAAAACTACAGCTTAAAACAATTGTCAATTCCTGCACTCTTCCGATCAAACCCTAACAGAACACTGACAGACCTTTTAAGTCATTGACAAGGTCTCGCCAGTTCTTTTGTTTCAGTGTCAGCCTCTTCCCTCGCTCTGGCTGTCTGTCTTTATAACCTTGTGGGTCAGCTCACGGATATCTCCCCGAGTCAGACGGGCAAACGCCTGCAGCACAATGACAGACAGCTGAAAAGAATCATTTTGATGTTGGGGAGGGGGGTAATGCAAACTTAATTACCGTGAGCTAATAACTTCAGGCAATCGGACCAAACTCTGCTCAGTGTCTCCTTCTTATTGTAATGGTGGCGAAAAATCTTTTCCTTTGACAAAGACGTTGAACAGTTCTGCAGCCTGAGCTGATTTGAATAGGAGTGTCTTCCATGTAAGTCTTATTTTTGAGGTTTGTCTACTTAGTGTGAATAATTACTCTGAAATTTGAGTAAAGTACAGATAAGAAGTGTGCACGGTTTCCAGTGGAGTACAGAAATTGTGCTCTAGAGACGACACAGGAAAAAAGGTGAAGTACTGAGAATCTTTGAAGAGAAGCATTTCACAGGAATCTTCCACCTCCCTCTGTTGCTTTCCTTCTTTCTCTGGCTAAACTAATTGTAGGCCTGCATGAGCTCTGACCAATCATTGACATCAAACAAGTTTTTTTTCTCTTTTTTTTCCTGTATAAGAGAGATGTGTGAGGGGATGCTTTCAAAAGGCCAAAATGGATTCCGTTGATGATTAGGAAGCCCGCATCTCAAAGGCGGCAAATCGTAGCCTTTGTTTTGCTTTTCAAAGAGACTAAAGGAAGAGCATTAAAGTAATTTTTGGACTCTGGGGTGAAATAGCAAGCAAGGTTCAGAAAATTAACAATATTTTTTTTTTTTTGTGAAAGTAGAAAAAAATAATTAGAAAAAAAACAGTTTTATGGAAATCTCTTTAGAGAGTTATTTAGTCTTTTTTTATTTGTAATGATGATATTGTTAGTTCTGCTGAGTGTCTTACAATTACATGAAAGGCAAAATGCTGGTGAATAACAGTAAATGCTAAAATCGGTAAACCTTCATATTTACATTATTTTTTAAAGGACTTATTAAAAAAAATCAAAGAATAAAAAATTAATAATAAATAATAAAGATAAATACACATTTAAAAAGGGGAAAAAGAGGTAAAGAATCAAATAGTGACAATTAAGGTTTTATTAAAATTTCCTCAAAATTTTTACTTTAATTTAACTATTATTTTTTTTATTTAAAGTCCCACTGTGATGAAATTCACATTTTTTTAGTTTTTAATATGTACCTTTAGCATTTTTCCTATGAAAGAGAACAAATGTAATGAGAAATCATTTCATTTTTGCATTTCTGAGTATTTCTCCCTTCAAATCGCTGTCAATCAAACTGTCCCAGATGGATTTGGAATCATCGATCTTCCTTACGTCACAACAGCTCTGCTGCGTTAAACCCCTCATCTGGCCCGGCTAGCAGGTCGAGCTCAGGTTCTAGAGAAGAGAAGATGCCATCTTCACATTGACTGCAGTCAAATAAATATTCAATCGGTTTTTAGTACTTTAATCTTGGTATTTTTTTCAGTTGAGATAGTTTTTTTCACATAAATCAGACATTTTGATCTATGGTCCGGCGTGCTGTCATGGAAACACGACAAGTGTAGCTGAACCTCGACTGTGGTGGAGAAAGAATGTTAAGTAATATAAATACTGATCGTCATGCATTTTTCTGCTATTAATTACTTCAGTTTTTTAGCTATTCCCGGCCCTATAGCAAAAAATATATATATTTTTACATCTGTAAATTACAAAGTATGAATAACTCTATGTGGGATTGGTAACTATTTTGTCCCAGACATGAGACAAAAAACAATAGTCTGACTTTCTGAGACATATTGTGAGAACCCGGACTTACAGCGATGGTTCATTTCAGTGTCGTGGTCTTCATTTGTGAAAATGTTTACCTGAGAATCTGAGAGTTTTTGCTTCTGTGGAGATTTTTAAATGCAAAGAAATCTTTTTACATAACTTATTTATTCATATATTGGGCTTTTAAGCCCAATGGTTTGTGGTTTATGGTGGTTTATGGTTTATAATTTTTGTATGTCTTTTAATCTATGGAGTGCCCCCTTAAAATTTTTGTCAATAGTTTCCTTTATTTTCTATTTTTATGTTTGTTTCATTGTTGTTTTCTAATGTTTTATTACTTTTTATTGTTTTGAATCATGTTTATATATGTCTTTTTTGTTCAGCACCTTGTGTTTAACAGCATGTTGATGAAAAGTGTTGAATAAATAAAGTGATTGAATCTGTTTGTGGAATTTGCACTTGTGAAGATGAGAATTTGTGTGAGATTCCTGCTGAACCTTAAAAGAGCAATTCCAATTAAAAATCTGTGTATTTTCTATCAATGCTGGTTGTCTAGGTAGAGGTGTGAGCTGTTCCAGAAACAACCTATAATCAAATCTTTTCAAATTAACAGCAAAAACTATTTCTGAGTGTCAATCACAGCAAAAGCTGGTGTTTGTGGCTCACATTTTCAGTTTTTCTGCTCCTTCAAACCGGTTGCCTGGAGGTGCAAATAAAAATAAAGCATGATTTACTGTAGCAGTTTGGCGAGTTTGAATGGAAAGAGTCTGGGGGTCCGCTTTGGACAAACGGTATTTAAATTCTACCAAATGTTTGGGAAGACACTGACTGCACTGACGCAGATTCTCACCGGCAGCTTCAACTAGATAATAAATTGCGAGCTCCCCTGCAGGAATTTCTATCCATTGAAATTGCTTGTTCAATACCGTTCTGAAGGAGCGTTTCCAGGATTGTGTGTTGACTAAACTAACGGGTCCAAACTAATTCAATCGGCGTGATTTAGGAGCCTCCTTCAACTCTTTTGTCATTTTGTGAGGCGTTTGCATCCTCGAAAAAAATCCCCATCTGTACAAATGAAGGAATTTGCAATAAATCAGTTTATAACACTCACACCTCTGCATCAATAACGATTCTGGACAAACAAGGATTTGCAGGCTGCCTCTCAGCGCAGCTGTGGGCATAAAGCGAGCCCGCGTCCTCATTCATGATCTGCGGCTTGATTAATGATGTGCCGAATTGATCATTTAAGGTTGCCGGTACCTCTCCTCCAAATCGATCGATAAGGAAATAAATCTTGAATTAACAGAATCCTATTAACACGATTTTGTTAATTTACAATTAAGTGAATCTCATTATCAATCCCCCCATTTACTTTACTCCACAGAGCGATTTCACCTCTTTGCTGGCAGGCCCGAACACTCAGCGTTATTGCACTCCGGAGGACTTTCACTACAGGAGAAAAAATATATATAGTGCAGCCATTAATTTGCCATCTCCAGAAAAGGGTGTCAGTGATCTGTGAAATCACTTTGTTCGTTGGAGATGGTTGCACTTTCTGTTCATTTACGTCTGATAATTACTTCGATTATGTGAATCTCTCCATCTCACTGTCTCCTTTCTGGCATTTGCAGTATGTCAAAGCTTCTCCATTCCGGCGACCAGCGCTGTCTGTCTGATTCCGCCGCCGAGCTTAAACAGCCCCGGCGTTAAAGCGACCCGCAGAACGTATCAGACAATGAGAGCCCAGATACTCCCTCCGCCGAATGAGCCACATTTATATCGGCTGCGATCCATGAAATAATCTGTCAATGGGGTGGGAGACGTGAAGCGCTCGCATCGATTCTATTTTTTATTGTCAGAGTTCAGTTCTGCTCATGTGGTTTTATTGCACACTGGGAGGTCTGTGCCACAGCTCAGCCATCTATTGTTTCTGATATCCTGTTCTTTGTGTGCATGGCTGGGATTTCCTGTACTGCGGCTCCCCTCTTCCTGCGGGATTCCGGCGTCGTTGGTAGAACCGCCGACTTTTCACAGATGCTAGCCGGGGCTTGAAATCAGAGTTAGTAAAACATAATTGCGCTTTTTACACAATCAAACCCACTGGTGCCGAGAAAATGAGGCCAATATACTTTATGAAACCAGCAGAAGCGCTTTGCTATACGCATTCTAATCAGAATGTTTGTTAACAAGCTGTTTGCCTCCGCTCACTGCTTTCACATCCTCTTTTCTGCTGAAGTTAAAGGTCCAAAAATCAACTTCATTTTTTTCCACAGGATGCAGTTGTTTTCATACTAATTTGATGCAGAGTCATTGACCTTCAATGAATGCAGGAAACAGGACTTCCATTTGCTTTCAGGTTCATTAGGGATGAAGAAAAGATTTTTCAGTGAACAATTTTTGATGAAATTATAGTTTATTTTAGCCGGTTGGTGTTAATTATGTTTTTTGAGCGCCTCTATTCATATTTACTTTCCTTAAGCCCAACACCCGAGTCAACTGTCACTTGATAACCCATGAAAGGATTAAAAATCTACTCTTTTAGGAGTTCTTATGGCATATTTCTGATGATGGAGGACACATATAACACATTTTATGATTTTCTTAAGCCTTTCAGAGTAAACTATATCCATAGATATGATCATATATTAACTTTGAAACACACACACAAAAAAAATATTTATAATGAACAGTATAATGCACTTAAAACCTCAAAAAGAAGAATTTTCACAGTATGGCCCCTTTAAAATGTGCATTTCTGAGTATTCCGTTATTCAAATAGGGGCAGACTAAAATGCAATTTGGAAAAAAAGCTTATATGTGACGTAGAAATGAAGCTACAATCATAGACTTACACTAATTTCACTGGACAAAACAAGGTGTTGACGTCACCCATAGAAAATGCCTCCTCTCCGACCCTCGCGAAACAGGCCAAAGCCGTCACCGTGGCTTCTCAATACTGTTGCCGCCATTTTGAAACCCTTCGACAATGATTGGTCGGTCAGATTTTTAGAGGAACAGTTGCCAATCATGACTGACCTTGTTCGAAACTGGGACTTTAAAGGTGTTTTCTTGTTTCAGCAAAAACAACAACCTTTTCTTGACATTTAAAATGCGGAGCCTAAATGAGTTTGTGAAAATAAACGGTAAAAATATAATTTTGTGTACGTACAAATCTTCACTTGTTTGTTGACGTCTTTCGGTGCTCTCCAAAGTGATAGTTCAGCACTTCACAGTTAGACGTCTCCCAGATTTCTTTAACTTCTTTCTAAACATGTGTTTCTTATCCACTCATGATCAGAGTGCCGTACTCCAGCGCTTTAGGTTATGCTGAATGCAGAAGTACCTCTTCGAGGGTTTGGTTTTTACACTTTCCTGAAATGTTTTTCTGCTTCTTGTCCTCAACAAGGAGATTTGGAGAGGAAGAAGGAAAGTATTTTTTTTTGTTTTGTTTTATGTTGTCCTTTTCTTTTATTATTCTGTTGTTAAAAAAACAAATTAAGTCACCAAACCATTACCAGGGCAGTGCCATATTCATATTCCCTGCAGGACAGACTGTTAATTAACAGACCATTCAGGGGCTTTATGAGGTCTTTAAACCCTACAGGGATTTATGAGTTTACTCAGCTTACAGTCATTCATTTACTTTATTTATAAACCTAATTTCAATAATACAAGTTCAATTTTTTTTCTTGTTAAAGGAGAAAAATGTCATTTTACCTTCCATTCATAATAAAAACTATAATTCCTTTTGAAGTACATTTGAGTGTCATCTATTTGTGAATGCTTTTCTTAAAAATGAAAATGAGTTTAATTAATTTTTTTTCAAACATTAAGTTAACAAATGGGTTTTTCATTTTGAGTCATGCTCTCGTCTTGCTGCTTATCTACAACTAAAACACTGATTTCTTTTACTTGAAAATATCCACATAAAGCATGGCGTCTCAGCTGAAATGGGCTGATTCTTTAAGTGAAAAACTAAAATACACTAAAAAGGGTAAAGTCCCACTAGTTTTCACACAGTTAGGTGTGTGACATTTGTTCTCCACATCTGACCCATCCCCTGGGGGAGTGGTGAGCTGCAGACACAGCCTCACTTAGGAATCATTTGGTGATTTAACCCCCCCAACCCCTCAATGCTGAGTTCCACTATTAGAGTCTTTGGTGTGACTCGGCCCAGATTTGAACTCACAACCTTCCAGTCTCAGAGCAGACACTCTACCACATGGCAACTGAGCTGGTATATATGATAATTAGGACACATATCTTCAAACTGAATTATCACATAATAATTGAATCTCACTTTGAATTATGGGTTTAAAAAAAATCCATAATTCAGTGATTTTAACATTACCCATTTGTCGAAGGAAAAATATATAAACATAAAAAATATAAAAGATTATTAATTAGAACTGTGAATGTTAAAGCATTAACATACATGATCAACTGAAGCAGGATTAATGCGTTAATATTCATCAACGTCCTCAGGCGTCCTGCCGTGAAGCTTTGAGATAATCCTGAAAAAACTGTCTAAAATAAACTTTTTTTAATATTCTGTGATTCGGATTTTTTGAAAATTAAAGAGATAATATTGCATTTATATGTAGTTTTTTGGACAAAAGCGATCTTTTATTTTAATAAATAATCAGCGCAGAGCGAAAGGTCCGCCTTGGTGGGTGGAACGGAACGAAACTATTTGCTATTAGAGATCAAACAGTGAGGAAACCGATCATTATTTTATTTTGGGATGGGGACCCACCTGAATTTTCTACAATAATGAGCACCAGTGTTGTCTAAGAATTGCGCGTTTTACCGCGAAAGTCTCGCCCGCTGCTGTTACGAGAGGCAAGCAGTGGACAGACTCGCCTCCACCTGAGACCAGATTCCAGCCGGGCCAACCTGATATCCAGCTG
>NC_050519.1:8134311-8151645 GCF_002922805.2 Oryzias melastigma
AATACATGTTTTCAAACAATGAATCATTCTAACAAATTGCGTTGTATGGGGTGCCATTTGTAAATCAGAGATGTAAAATTTTGACATCAGTGTTTTCTAAATAAACAAAATATTTCAATCCAAACTTACTATTTACTTTGGATCTAAGTTAAATGCTAAATATTTATTTAAAAACTAAACATATTGTTAAAAACTAAATATATAGTTTTAAACAAAATTTTTAATTCTTCACTAAATATTTTGAATGGATTCATATATATATTCAAAAACTAAATGTTTAGTTTAAAACTAAATATTTAGTTTTTAACTAAATATTTAGATTGAAGCTAAATATTTAGGTTTTATTTTTGCTAAATATTTATTTAAAAACTGAACATATTGTTAAAAACTAAATATATAGTTTTAAACAAAATTTTAAATTTTTCACTACATATTTTGAATGGATTTATATATATATTCAAAAACTAAATATTTAGGTTTTATTTTTGCTAAATATTTATTTTGTATTAAATATTTAGTTTCAAATTAAATATTTAGATCCAAGCTAAATATTTAGTTTTTTAACTAAATTTTATGTAGGAGAACAAAATATTTAACTCCAAACTAAATATTTAGATACAAAACTTAAACATTTAGTTTGGAGAGTAAATATCTAGATTATATAAAAATATTTAATGTGAAAACTAAACATTCAATTTTATAAAATTAAATATTTAGTTTAGGCTAAATATGTAATAAAAAAATGAGCTTAACATTAAATATTTAATTAGCTAACTAAATGCTTACTTATTAAATGTAACATGTAATCATAATTTATAGGGTGAAAATATGCATTTGAAAAAACTGTTTTTTTTCTCCTAAATCATTCTAAATGAAAACATTGATGTCAAATTTTTATTTCTCTGATTTACAAATGGCACCCCATAGCTTTGTGGTCTATATTGCCGGTCAAGTTCGCATAGATGCAAACTAGTTTTTCTCAGACCTTGAGGACATTTCCTGGGTACTAGATTTTGGGATTGAAGATTCGGACACTCCGACAAAATGGCGAACAATATAGTGCACCAAGTAGTGAGGGAATTCGGACACAACCAGCGTCCCTCCTCTTCTCGCTCCTCTTGTTTATAAGCTTGAGACCCCAAAACGTCAAGATTTTATGATGACAAACGATCTCACAAATGAAAGAAACAAAAATTTCTGTGTATGTAAGAAACTTTTCAGGTCACAATTAAACTGGTCGTTCTTCCCCTTTTTATTTCTTATTCTTGTGGGTAAAAAAAAAAAAAAGCTGGAAGGAACCTAATTAACCCGAGTTACAGGAAAAGCTGCTCCTTCCTTGGTACCCCTCTGATACACTCAGGAGACCGTTCTACTATTAAACGCAGCACACTTAGACGCACCACACTTTTCTAATTGAAACCTCCGGGACTGCACTTTTAGCTTCAGAAAAAAATGTATAAATGTTGAGGAAGAGACAAAGAGCTCAAAGGATCAGGGGCCTCAGTGGTGAAAAACAATATGAAGAGGAAAAAAGAAAAATCTGTCAGTTCGCTCCACTGCCACACTGACTAACAATGTGTTTCTTAACTTCCTTGGAGTCGAGAATATTATTGGAGCCGGATCAAAAAATGTAAGTCCTGAAAACATAACTCACAAATTGGCCTTTTTTTTTTCTTTTTTTTTTCCAGACAGCTCAATTTAGTAACTTCAAACTGCTCCCCACATCACTTAATCCTCGCACACACCCCCATTCTCGCACATGCGGAGTCAAGAGATAAAGCAAAAGAACATTTGTCAAATTAAGTGAAACCTGTGCTATTGATTTCTTCTAACCAAGGTAAATGAAAGGGAATTAATTAAGGAGCATTAAGAGATAAATGAGAACTTGGCAGAAACATGTCGTAGGGAGCTATTAATGACCCGCAGAGCAAATGAGAGTCTCGGTTATAATACCGGGCTTCGCCACCACAGAGTGACACTCAGCAAGCAGCATCTCACGTTTGCTTACAGCTTTGTCAGCAGCTCACTTCAATTCCGGGAATTCTCATTACAATACGATAGCAAAGAAAGGCGTCAATGACTGAATAGAAAGTGAGAAAGTAAGTAGCGCAGAAGATTAAAAAGAAAAAAAGAATTTAGTGCAAATCAAAAAACACAAATTCAATTCTGAGTACATCCTGAAAAGAAGCTGCATGTGTCAAAGTTAAAGTATTGCGGTATGCAGATTATTTTTTTCTTGTAAAGAGTAGGGACTGTAAAATATGCATGTAATGAATAACAGATTTATCACAAACATTTAAATATATTTCTGTTTCAAGAGTCACGCTGTATGGAGTCTCGAAAGAGCCAAAATGTAATAAACATATACACCATTAAATAAATAAATAAATGTTGAAATCAATAAATAAATGTTGAAATAAATGTGGCATTAAAATATTAAAATAGAACATTTAAATATTTCATGACATATTTATTTATTTCATTGCCATTGTGGGTTAGAAGAGCCAATTTGAAATAAATAAATTTACCGGTAATATGAAATAAATAAATAAATGTGTCATTAATTATTTGAAAGTGGCATTAAATAAATAAAAGTTGAAATAAATAAATAAAAGTTGAAATAAATGTGGCATTAAAATAGCCATTTGTTTATTTATTTATTTCATATTAAATGTATTTATTTCAATTTGGCTCTTTTAACCTACAAGCGACAATGAAATAAATAAATATGTCATGAAATATTTAAATGTTCTATTTTAATATTTTAATGCCACATTTACTTCAACATTTATTGATTGATTTCAACATTTATTTATTTATTGCCACTTTTAAATAATAAATGGCACATTTATTTATTTATTTAATGTTTATATTTTTTATTTCATTTTGGCTCTTTCAAGACTCCATAACGCCGATGAAAATTGTGTTTTTTATATGTTTTTGTGGCATTTCTATCATGACAGAAGACATAAATATAAATAAAAAAAGATTAAAATTGCATTTTTGAGTATTTCTTTTTTTTAAGTCATTGTAAATCAGGAGTAGATAAAAAAATGTCATTTGAAAACCATTTATGATCCCTGCTCTGCTCAATTCTGGGCGATTAGCGGCACCAGATTTGCGTGGCTGCTGCCCACTATTGGACATTGTGTCTTGCATGTGTTGTCTACCCGTTTCCCCTGGGATTAATAATGTATAATTGACTGATTGATTGATTGATACGTTGATGTGTGAAGCGTTGTAAGCTAACAAGAGAGAGTGTAAACACATGGGTGATGGGAAAGGGAGGTGGGGTTGCTATGCACAAAAATGAAAGTCTCCTTTATCCAACCCTCCTAAAACAATTATATATCTTGTGAACAGTTAAGATTAAAGTGGTTTAAAAAGGTAATCTAACAATTTCTATATTTATGTTGCTCGCACGTTTACTGAAGGCTTTCCAATGTAATTAACCTTTCATGACACGACTATTCTTTGTGAGTCTTATTAGACAAACACTAAACTCACTTCAATATTGTTTTATTGAAATAAAAAACAAAATCAACAAAAATCCATGGATTATAAAAGAGGAAAAATTAGGGGTCCACTTTAGTGAACAAGTAATTGAGAGAGTCCCTCCAGAGGAGCTGGAGGAAGTGACCTGGATGAGGGAAATCTAGGAATAGTTGCTTAGATTGCTTCCCCTGCAACCTGGTTCCGGATGAGTGGAAGAAGATAGATGGATGCTGTAACTTCTTGGATATTAAAAAAGAGATAGGAAGACATTTGTCCTACAGCCTGGCTCTTTTCAGTCAAACTGGGCTCACACTGAAGTACAAAGCTTTACCCTGCAGGTCTGACTGAATGTCAGCCGCCTGTAAAATTAATTATCATTCCACTTGACTTACTTTTCACTTTGCAGATAAAACCATTGAGAAACTGCAAACGCACATGTTTGCAGCATTAAAAAAAATAAGAAAAAAATCTCTTTTTTAATTCTTGGAAGTCTGCTGACCACATCCAAACAGTTCCACTAAAATAGAAGCCATGATGGGAAAAACTAATTATTTTCTAATAAAGCATAAAGTTTTAATCACAGGATTTCTTTTTTTTTTTCAGAATTCAAGGTTCAGTCTACATCAGTAAGCCTTTGATAGCAAAGTTAATTACAGTCATCTTTTTTTGTAGTGTTTTAATTTATAGTGGTTCAACATCACTTGGATCCTGTGAAGTTTGATCAGACGGCGTTGAAGACTTTTAATAATTTCCTGCATCTTTTCAAAAAAGGATGACTCATTTACCACTCAAGCTTTTGAACAAAAAAATCATCCAAATAGGGACCAAACTCCTAGATTTTCTTGGAAAAACTGCAGCTCTTGATTAAGAGTTCTTCAAATCCACAGCATGAGAACAAAGTGGACGACAGTAGCAGCTTTGAGTGAGGTCTATGTTGGAATTAATTAGTTAAAAAACATTTCTGAACCCTTTAATAAAGTCGCCACAGTTCAGATCTGTCAAAGCAATGCTTTGAAACCCATTTTGTTTGCACACCTTTGAAACTCGGAAAGTATCTCACCTCCGCTTTGTCACTTTTCAGATTTTATCTAAAAATATCTGCTCTAAAGTTAAATTCAATCAAGAACTAATTTTTGTTAATCCTGAATATTTTTTAGACTGAGGTTAAATACCTCTAAATGTCTTTTTATCTTGCATTGAAAATACTGTTGGTAATTTAACGTTCCTGTTGTCAGAAGAATGTCGAATTACCTTAAGAAGAGTAAGGAAATCCAGGAAAAACGGCCAGCTTGTCAGGTTGGGATGGGAATCAGGCAGCCAGGACGGCCTAGAGATTAGCTGTCCGACTTGCCACTAAGACAGACACTTTCAGGCGTTCTCCTGGTTTCAATTTGTCACCCCAAATGCCAGATGGTCCCTCAGATTGGCCCTCCCCGCTGTGACGACTAGTTAAAGCACAGTGGTGCTTTAAAGTGCAGCGCCGCTTTAAGTGGTCATTATTTATTTGATCTCGTTTATA
Organism: Oryzias melastigma; assembly: GCF_002922805.2. Taxonomy (NCBI): domain Eukaryota; kingdom Metazoa; phylum Chordata; class Actinopteri; order Beloniformes; family Adrianichthyidae; genus Oryzias; species Oryzias melastigma. The sequence continues at coordinate 8,139,326 of NC_050519.1, forward strand.
TAATTTAAAGGTCAGAGCAGAGGGGTAATTAGGCTGAGTCAGCTCACCGGAATAGTGAGAGGGCTTATTGATTTACAGTAGATTACAATCTTTAAAGGGACTAAAGGCAGCACGGGGGAGTGCATGTTCCAGCACTGCCTCATTCTTCATCCTGCGTTAACCAAGTTCAACAAACAGTTGCGAAGTGAGGCTTTCAGTTGTTAACTTTTTATGTTAGTTTTGTTGAAGTATTTCACATTTTTAAAAGTTGGACCTATATTTACTCATCTTCTAACCTTTTTCCAGCTTTTCTACAAGCTTCTGGGACAATTCAATCTTCTCACGTTCCTTCTCCTTGATGTTGTTTTCACTTAGGATTACTTCATCTATCAATATGACCCTCTTCTGGTCCATCACCTGTTAACTAGGGATGTCACAACTCTCCGTTTGAAACTGAATCCTATGCTACACCATTGAACGGGGTTGCCAAGTGCCAACAGTCCAGCCCACAACTCAGAAGCCAATTTCTACTGAACCATGTTTTTTTCTTGGCTGAAAAAAAAATATAATTAAAAGACCATTGGGAACACTTTTACAATAGATTTGACATTTCATGTATTTGTACCTTAAAGTCTCATTCGCCTACAAATCCTTAACTACTTTTAGAGATGTTTCATCTTGATATTAGGATTTCTAGGCCAAACTCTACACAGATGATTCTTCATCCATGTATCTCATACCTGCTATGTGACACCCTTATTTTAGTTGCTGGATAGCCTTAAGGGTGTTTTGGCACCACGAGTGCTAGATTCTGGTCTCTGTTGATCTTTCGCTTAGTCTGCTTTTGTAGTACCATCACTAGGACGTCTGTGCGGTCTTTCAGTCCAGCTTTATTTTTCAATGTCATCCTTTGATTCTATTGCTGGTGGTCCATTCCATGCAAGGATTTGTCCTCTCATGATGATTTCTCTTCTTCCACACAAGGAGCCATTTTTGTCGTTTCATCTTGGGTGGTAACTATTGCGTACTTATGACTGATCTCCATCCTTACATTAGTGTACATATTTCGTATAGTCTTGTCAGTGGTCTTTATCTCCTTTTTTGAACAATTTGTTAATCCAGCAGTATATCCAATGACTGACAGAGGACAAGTGCCGATGTTAAACCTTGCTTGGGTCTAGAGGGAACAATACAAAAGGGGACAATAACAAAAACTGGACACCAATGAGAATAAAAGGAACACAGTTTATTAAATAAAAGGAAATCATGTGTCCTGAAATTAAATAATTAGTGTGCTGGTTCAAACAAAAAGACAAACCAAGAGGTAATTGGAACCTTTGCCAAAAAAATAAAATAAGTCAGGGAGTCAGCAGCTCCTGCAAAGGGCTGCCAAACCAAATCTACCTAAAGAAAACAAATAAATAAAGCCCATAAATCAAGACTACCAGGGTCCAATCCCCAAACTAAAATAACAAAACTCAAGAACATTGGTCACACCTGTCAAGTGAGCAGACTGATGGGCTGGATAAAGGTACAGCAGCAGGATGTAACAGCTGTTATCCTAGACAAGCTTTACTCATTTGAAGACATATTTGAAGATATACAGTAGGTACTGTGGCCTCCTCATATATTTGCATCATTCAGAAGTCGATATTCCTAATTGGTCTTAGATATGATCCAGTTGAGGGGGTTCAGGCCAATATGGAACTCTTATCTGTTGTGACAGGAGCTTCTGTACAGTGCAGAGATGAGTAGTTGCTGCTACTGGGGTCTGAACTTTAGAGATTTGACCTGTTGTTCTAGCACTTCTCATGCTGTATACTTCAATCTCCAGCTTCCTGTGGATGTTGGAACACTGCGCTATCAGCTGTTTTGATATTACTCTAGCCTTGTTTCACCAGCCCATTTCTCAAATAAGATGAGGTAAGGATCTTGTCTTGTCTAGGATTCAATAAGTCAAACAAACTGGGATTGAAGACCTCTATAACCCACCTCCATGTGCACACGTCGCCCTCTAAATTTCTCCTCCAAGACCAAATTCTCCAGGACCAAATTCTCGGACTTTAGTCAAACCACTGGACCATAAAACATCTCAAAAAGCTGGATGTAAATCCCAGTGTGAAGCTGCAACTTTAATGCCACTTAGTATTGGTTTCGGAAGAATGCTTTTCTCCTTGCTGTGTGGCCTTTCAGCACATATTTTACTGCCAATTCGGAGACTCTATTAACAGTTTTAACCAGAATTTTTACAAGGTCGTTTGTTGTTGTTCTGGAGCCGATATGCAAATTTGATATGAAAGCACTCACCTTTGGGACACAAAAGCCATCTTCTTTTTGAGTGATAAGATGACATGAGATTTATTGCTTGATATAAATGAACAGGAGACCTTCAGGCTTCTGAAAACTTCATTGAAGGCCCATATTTGAGTTCTAATGTCTGAGCTTCTCACTATATTTTCCATAAAGTCACATAGGGACAACCTTGCATTTAAACGTAGATTTATTTATTTATTTTTCCACCAGTCTAAACCATGTCAGCAAGCACACAATAAATTAAAAACTAGGACCAATTAAAATTGTGTTTTTAACATGTTCTTGTCAGATTTTTCTCATGAAGGAGGGCATATAGAAAATTAATCACGATTAAAACACAATTTCTGAGTATTTCTTTATTCAGATTGAGTTGGATCAGGTGCAGGTAACATCCCATGGTTTTGATAAAGCTCAGGTTTGTGATGCAGCAAGTGTCGTGGGCGGGTGAAAGTCTCCTTTTTCTGCTATAATTCTAATGCATCCACTTGTAGACAAATACTTCCATTAACATCTTCATTTTCCTTGTCTGAGATGCTGTCTGGCTCAAAAGGGTACAGCTATATTGCTTCGGTAATGAGGTTTTTATTCTAAATGAAGGCTTTTCTATACTTTTATATTATGTTACATGAAGGTTTTTAATTCTTTTATAGTATGTTGAATGGTTATACCTTGCTATTAGCAAATTAATGAATGCATTGTTACATCAACCCACATAGACCTCCAGACCAGTTCAAACCAGTCGGGGGAAGCTTCCATAACCTAATCAGCACTCCTCTACTGAAAAACAAAGCTATAAATGATCTTGTTGGCAGGGGCTGGACATTGGCCACTCAAACGTTAGATTTTGTAAAATGACCATATAAGGTGTTAAGGCCTTTGGGGGTTCCTTCCTCTTGACAAACATTGGCCTGGAGCCACACAAAGCCTCCCTAAAACATATATATGTGGACACCCTTTTAATGGTGACGATCCAGAGTACGACTCTGAACCAACATCTTATTAATTGAACCTTTTAATTAAATTTTCTGGTCACTTTCTCACTCATCAACACACCAGAGGTTAGCAGGAGCTTCCTTACAGCTAATGTTAGCTTGGACTTTGAGACGCTAAAAGCTAACTGTAGAGAGTGTAAACAAAGTGCTGATGGGAAATAGTTAAGGCTAACTTTTGCTAGCAGTCCTGCCCACAAATCAGAGGTGAATGTCTAATAAGAAAAATGTTTTAAAAACGACAGGGTTTTTGATTTTAGCCAAAAAAAAAAAAAAATGGCATAATCATAATTAATAGATCACTGGAAAGGATCTTACAACAGGAAAACATGTATGTCTTTGTAGTGGGACTTTCAACAATTTTACCGAAAGTAGTGAAATATTTTGACCAGTATTCTTTTTCAAATTTAGACACTAAGGTAAGTAAATATCAATATTTTGAGACATTTTAAATATATTAAAAAAGTCATCGTAAATGCTTTTTATGGAACATTTTTCTTTCTAATTTTAACTCTTCCTTTTTTATTTGTCAGTAAACAAAATATTTAATAAAGGGATGAAATTACATAAAATAAAAAAAGATGTATCCAGTATATTTTTTTAGGATCTCTTCTCTTTTAGCCTGTCTGAACCTCAGTGGAGTTGAACCGTGTGCTCGACTCTCTATAAGTCTCTTCTCTTTATTTGTTCTGTTGTATCAGTGTGAGATCGATCCAACAAACACCTATTCCCACTCATTCTCTCTTTGAGTTTAAAGAGCTGTAAAGTGAAGATACATTTGGGAACGTCTAAAAATATTGGTATTTGTGCGTTCGTGTTTGTGCAAATGCGCACTGACTGTGTTTGTAAGCATGTGGGTGTGGGAATTCAACACTTGATTGCGTTCAAGCAACACTTATTAGCTGCGTAATCCTGCGGACCCACAGGGGTATGTAATTGTTAGAAGTTAACAAGTGGTGACGTCAAACAAATTGTGAGCCCATTGTTTGTGAGGGATTGCTTGTGAAGGTGTGGGCTTGTGGGAAGACTGTCTTTTGGCAGCACCACCCTTGTTTGTGACTTCATTCTGGTGTTCAGAGAACAGGCAAGCTCTGAAATTAGCTCTGCGTCCGCGACACGAGGACTTCCTGTCAGTGACCAGAGTTTCCCAGTGATGCTCCAAGTTGTGTCTGCAGGAGGATGGGAGGGTGATGCAGCAGCAGAAGCTATGATAAGATAGATAAAGAGGAGCTGCACTGCAGTAAACTTTGGAGAGAAGAAAAACGTTCAATATGCCAAGGAGGGTCATCCTTTTCAGCACAGAGAACATAATTATACTGCATGCACTCAGTGATTTATAAGCACACAGCCTCTCTGGGCTTCAGATAAGTGTACAAATTGGCCACTTGGACAATCACGCATTCATTTAAGGGTACAGAAATTGATCCGGCCTGATGGACAGAGTGGGGTGGTGGATTCCGAGCTCTGTGCTTGTCAAATAAAAAGTAAAAATACACAGCATTTCATACACCCGTCCCCGAAGGTGTAATCAGTGGCACTGTGTACGTTGTGTCAGCCACCACAGCCTAATTTGCAGCTTTATTTTTTTCTGCACCAGTGACTTTTAAGCCACATTGGCCAGGCACAAATTATGAGGCAAAGCCTTTGATTTTTCTAAATTGGGGTACATAAGGATCAAAATAACAACCAAGAGGACTTGTGTGTTTCCCAGCTCCTTCTTTGATAACAATTTAGCCTGGAAACAGGTGGAAAACGGGTTGGACAGATAAGAACGCAGGTTTAAATTATGCTAGTTTGCACAAGATTGAAGTCTGAGATGTGTGCAGTGTACGTTGTTGTTTACATAGGAACAAATTACATTCAAATGTGATGCATTAATTTGTGCATTGAGGAAAGGGGCACCTTTGCTGTTGTTTGTTTCTACCTGTTTGTTCCGCAGAGCGGGAATCAGGTCATCACATTCATGAACCAACTTATACAGTCTGGCTTTGAGGTTTCCCTCGGCTGTCTGCTGGGAAGAAGATGAAAAGTCTGAGTGGTCCGAGGTGAGATCCCATTCCGCCAGGATGTTTCTGAAAGCTTGAGTGAGCGCAGCATTGTATAATAAACTATGTGGAGCACCATATTGAAGGTTCAAACCCAGCTAGTCGATGCTCTTGACTCAGATGTTCTGAGGTCAGTGACCCTTTGGGCTTTACAGCTATTTCACACTGATGTTAGTGCGCACAAATTCAGATTTTGTAAATGGAAAATCAATATAATATATGGGTTTAGAAATGCATCATGTGGAAAGCTGTTTTTTTGACAAATATCAAATTTTAACTCCTTGGGTTATCAGTGAGTTGGGTGGGAGAACAAATTTTATATTTTTATTTGCATTTGAGACATAATTGTCGGTTGTAATGGTGGTTACTTCAACGGCATTCACATCAGCCTCGGCAAGAAGTCCAAGTTTATGATGTTAATTTTGGGCTTCTGTGTTCAAAACTCTCACGTTCATGCATAGCTATGTAAGTTTTGATGACCATTTTGGGTTCCATGTACAAAATACACATCCATTGAACACTCATTGAAAGGCTTTGAATTTTGACCAATCAGGGACTCATGTTCAGAAGTGCCAACAGTTTGACAATTGATCATGGAGGAGAAATGAATGATTGTGATTAGTGCCGGACCAGTTGGTAGATAGTGGACACATGGTAGTATTGGGTAGCAAGAGTCCAGTGTGAACACCAAATACCAAGTGTAAACATAGTATAATGATTTGACTTATCAGTTTATGACTAATTATTCTTGTTTGGGTGCTTCCCATTTTGTCATGCTGCCACAGTCAGGCATTTGAACCTAGAACCTGCTTATTGGGAGTCAAGCCCTCGAGCCAATTGTGTGTGTTGAGTTGTGAACGTGATAACAATTATACCTTCAACACCATTTGGTACCAATATGGGCCTAACATGTTGTCTTATTGAATAAATGACTAGTTTTCACTCGATATTCTTACCAGCGGAATCAATGGCACAGATTATCTCTTAATCCTCGTACTATGTTTGGGGTCCAGATAACCCAACGCATTAACCCTCCCTGGACAAAGGTGGACAAAGGTGAACAGGACTTCACGTTTGTCATTGGACACCAGTGAAGATTGAAAATCTTTGTAAAAAAGAGTTATTGTGGGGACCAGAAGACCCCACTCCCAATGTCAATAGTCGTGTTTCCATTAACTCTGAAATTTCGAAAAACGGAATTTCGATATTAAATTATCCTAATGGAAACACCACAATTTCGAAAAAACTCGCCTTTTTCGAAATAAAGTTTTTGCGCTTAGAGGAGGTGGTATTTGGGCCGTATCGAAACAGTAGTTTTTCGAAAAACTGTAATGGAAACACTTTTTTCGAAACAAACGAGTCACGTGACCATTAACCGGATATGGCGTTTCGGACAGGAAGCAGGAAAAGCTGGTCAAATGCGCTTTTTCACAGCAACTGGCTGCCTTGGGCACCGCACAGCGGGAGCCACAAGAGGTCCCACAGCATTGCACAGCTCATCAAAAGTTGAGCGTGTCATGCAAAAATGCTGAATCCACAGCTCTTCGGTGAATTGTTCGACCACGATTTAACAAAACTGTTTGACTCTACGCCGCTCCCACGTTTAAGGAGCCTGCCGCTCCAAGGCTCGGATCAGACGTAGACGTCTTCTCTGATGGGAAGGATGAGAGCTAGCTGCGTGGCAGAAATGTGAATGAATCTACTGCACATGAAAATAGTGTTTATATCCGTCGTCATGTTTTTTAATGACTTATCGCGGGAATTACTTCGAGTTTTTCGCACAATCATGGTTTAATGGAAACGCTGTTTTTTCGAAACAGTGTTTTATCGAAATTCTAGAAATTTCGAAAAAGTTTTGCGCAAAAGTGTAATGGAAACGCAGCTAATGTGCCTAGGATAGCGGGAGGGTTAATCCTGGCATCCAGTGGTAAAGGATTTGATCTCGTTGTAGTGTAGGGATTAAACAACTTGGTCAGAAAAATGATGAAGCTGAGTGTTATAGGTCTGCAGTGGTCAAGATCTAGTTCAGTCCAAACATGAAGCAATACAGGACCAGAGGATGGATCATAGGTAGCCAAACCAAAGGAGCGTGCATGGACAAACGGATGAGGTTCAGTATAACAGACAAATGACTGCACCTCGAAACATATCTGCAAATGTCCGTTTGCTGTTGATGCTGCAGTGACACCGGCCGGGACGCCCATGCTGACTCAGTTGACTGCCACAGAGATGCACCATGGGAAATTTTGTGAGCAGCCATCCACGTGGAAGTGCTGTTCCCAACTATCTGGGAAGTGTTGGATTCTGTATGCCAGATATTGGTGCCAGATTGCACATCACACCTTCAGGGGTCTGGTGGAGTGCATGACTCAACGGGTCATGTTTTGGCAGCAACACAGCATTAGGCAGGCGATGACAATGCTGCACCTCAGCCTCAGGAAAAACATCACTTTTTGTGTGATGCTGCAGTTCAAAGATTATATTCTTTTATCCTTGATCCTTTACAACAAAGCATCGAAATTCACTCCTTTATGTAGACAGTATTTTATTAAATCTTTACTCTAAAATGTGTATTTAAACACGGGTTTAGTCAAGAGCTGTCATTTGGCTGAACAACTTTTCTTCACATTTAAAATTTGTAACCAGTTTTGGCTTATAGACTTCAACCCCAAATTGATGGCAAGTCTGGTGTTCAGTCAACCCAACAGCAGACGCCATTTAAGCACCCATGGTCACCCAAAATAAACTTCAAACATTCGTGCTTTGCCTATAAAGTTAATGAGGTCTGCAGCCAACAATCTAAGCCCAGTCATGCGTGTGTTTGCTGTTCTTCAATGAATCTCTGAGGAGCAGCATCTGGTGAATGGCATTCGTATGCAACCTTCGTGCCAATCTAGTCTTGTTTGTGGTTTTGATAACGGTGAGCTGAACAACTAAATGCTGACAGGATGAGCCTGTCTCTGCAGTCAAACATTTACTCTAAAGAACAACCTCTTTTTTGTATGTTTCGAACAGGCCTTCGTGCCCAATATACCTAGATTTTTGTCTCATTTTTGTCATTCTATTTTTTGGGATTGTTAAAAAAAAAAAAAAAAATGAGGCCTATTGAGTTATTCAAAAAAACGACATCAAAAATATTTTTCCTTAAAAAGAAAGATTTTTTTTCTCCTAAACTCTAATAAATATAAATAATTAAAAAAATGTTTTGTTACTGCACTACTAACACTTTTATTTATTGATTTGTGCATGTTTATTGGTATGTTTTGGGCATTAAAATGATAAAATAATACTTTAAAAATGTTAAAACACAGATATTTCAAACCCTTTTGAGATATTAAGTAATGAAATAATTAGAAAAAATAATTTATTAGTAATTAATAATTAAATAACGCAACTCCTGTTACACAATTTCTACATATTTTCCATAATCTGGAATATGTTTGATGTGCTTTTTGAAGTTCTAAACTACACAGATAAATCTAAATATTTCTAAATGTTACTCACTATTGGAGCTGAAATGATTAATTATTACACAGGATGTTCAAAATTTCCCCAAATATTTGAAATTATAATTAAAAATTAAGTTGAATCAACTCTGTTAACTATTGTCACTGCTTTAAATCTTTTTATGAAAAGGTTTTGGATACAACTAAACATGTTTACGCTTCAGAATCATTGATTAAACATCTAAAGTTGTGACCTGTTTGTTGTTCCAACCTGTATCTATTTTCATCACAACTTCTGAAAGATTTTCCTTAAGAAGAGGCAAAATTGTGCAGTGTCCTATCAATATTTTGACACAGCAGAAGCGCTGCTGCCAGCTGCCTGCTGTGAGAGCGGAGCGCCTTGCCAGAGCGCAGTAATGACTGACGAGCTTACGATGGGAGCTTGATTTGTTTCCCCTACAGAATGCCGCATGCCAGGACACCATCCCATAATAAACACTGGCAGGGTGTCATCACACTGCACATGAACACATCTATCACACGCCCCCACCCGTCCAGCACCAACTGTTAAACACTTACGTCCACATGAAGAGTAAGAAATCAGGCTGGGTTTGTTACTTTATGTTGTTCAATCACTTTTTCTGTTTTCTTTACAATTTCTGTTAACTATTTTGGTCATATTTATTTAAAAACTCAATTCTTTTGAATAAAAGTTGATATAATCTTTTTGTCCTTCACTTAGTACACTACATATTACTTTTACTATTTGTTTATTGAGGGTGAAACGGATCACAAAATTTACAGTTTGGATTGTGTCACAGTTTTAGGGTCATGATTTGGATAATTTTTTAGATAAAAAAACAGGAAAAACTACAGGAAAAAAACAAGATAAAAGTCTAAAATATATATTTTTAAAACCTTCAACACATATATTTGATAAAACATATATAAAGTACTTCAAATGATAAATATACACTAATAAATATCACATAAAAACATTTTCTCTTTAAAGTCTATTTAAAACATCTTTGATCTGTAAACACAGACAAAACTTCAGAAAAAATCTTCAAAAATCAGAGAAAAAAATGCTTAAAAACAGTTTAGGAAATACCAAATATGTCTGAACCACCTCCTAAAATGCAAATTTCCCATTGTCCTATCCCCTTAACGTCCAAATTAAATCTAAAGAAAACTGTTAAAATTCAATTCAAAATATTTTTTGGTATTATTTGCATTTTTTTAAGCTGACTGTGGGAACATTTCAAATACCAATTATTATAGAACGAGTTCCCTTGATGCGCGTTCATGGGAGGCAGGTCACGTACTGCCGTGTTCGCTTTTCCTGGCGATTTATGATACATTTTGCTTGCCATACTGCCCTCCCCTGATCACATATGCCTGTTACAGACGGAGCAGCGATTCCCTCTTGCAACATTTCGGGACAGCTGCTGCTTCTTACTGGAGGATTCTCTGAACCCAGACATGGAGATGTGTACCAATGCTTTCATTCAACTCTGCAAAATAAATAAACCTGATCTCTCATCATCTTTCGTCCTCCATGATGAGGTCAAGAAAAGATTTTGATGGACTGTACTCCCAAACTGGAGGTTCAGGTTAACACACTTTTGGACAAATGTCAGGCATGTAAAAACAAAAATGGTGTTCGTAAATTAGACGCAAATTGCAATCACTTTGAATGGACATTTAATGGATTTAATTGGAGTGCTTGTCAACAATAACTGACGGAAGAAACCATCAAAAAATGAATGGAACAAAAATCTCTTATGAGGCTCAAAAATGTGTTAAAATCCTCTAATGAAACCAAACCAAACATGTCCGGGGTATCCAAAGGATATTTTAAAACTATTACGGGATGGTCACATGACCTACAGCTTGGCGGTTATTTTGTGGCAATATGACATTTTTGTCCAATATAGGAAAAGAAAACTTTTGTTCAAGCAATCTTTCACAGACGTGCTTAAGACAGATTAAGTCTACGACCACAACTAAGTTTTGTTGACCTTTGACCTCAGGAAGAAGCGGCCATCTTGAATTTTCTAAATTTAAATTCCTCCAAGGGATTTGAATCTATCGTCTTGTAACTCCTCAAGAGAACATAATTGAAACGCTATAGGAAAAAAAATGTTGGGATTAGAAGTTGTAGATTTTCAGTAGCGTTAGCGTGGTGAGCTCGCAAAAGGGGCGTTCCCCTGTCGCTTACACATTTTTTGCCAAAATATGAGAATTGAATGCATCATATTTTGGCTAAAACTCAACAAAATGATAAAGCATTTGTTATAAATAAAAAAATAATAATAATAAAACTAAACTCAGTTGCCAAGGAAATCCAAAATTTTACTTTTGTAGAGTCTTCTAAAAATGACACCAACTTGTTCATCTCCTCCAAGTGACCAAAAATTAAAATGGTTGCTATGGAGATAAAACTGGAAGAAAATCAGCATTTTCATAGATTGTCACCTCTGACCAGGGTGTTGGAGGGAGAAGGGGGCTCGGGGCATGTATCAGTCTTTCATCCAGGGGGGTGGGTCAAAAAAATGGCAGTGACAGGTAGCTCCTGCAGGCCATACAAGCCCGCTCACAGCTTTAGTTCTAACTGTTATCATGTAGTTTGGAAATGATACCCTGAAAAGCATGAGATGACTTAGAGATCACTTTAATCCCACAGAGTATCCCAGAGATCTGACTTTTTGCACATGACTTGTTTATGAAATTATTTGTCAAAGCTTCACTCATTCCGCTCTGGTTGTTGAACAACAAATATTCCACAAGTTATCTGCATGTGCGCATAATTTTTAGAACTCCAAAGCAGTTTATGCTAAAATGTTTACAATGCGGAAAACTCATTAGAATGAGAATTGTGTCATGGAGTGATTAATTATGCGTGAATGTAAGACTTCTGTTTGTGTTGGGTTGATGTATAATCAGTTCCTTTACTCCAATGGAAAAAAAAAAAAAAAAATTGCGAGCTCCAGACTTGCATCAACAACAGTGATTATGACTCATTTCAGAGCTGGTGCCAGTTCTGCCGAGTGCAAATTATTTTTCCAAAAACGGCGTGCTTGTGCACTAGAGAGACATGCTTAACTCAATGCGGGCTGTGGCTAAAGGAAAAACTCATTCATGACTAAAACTTGTGTAGGATCATGTAGATTAAGGCTTTCTTTCGCTCCAATGTGCTGTATTTGTTTAGTCATAAAAAGCATTACTGTAACATTGTTGTTTGATGTGTAACTAATGCAAACATATGACAATTTGAATTTTTAAATGACTTTAACACAAAGCAGATGCTTCTGTGTGTGTAAACATATCGGGTCTGAGTCAATCAATATTTTCTACTGTTAAAATTAACACCTGTGTTCCTGATTTTGTAATCACCACAAATCTTGGTTAATACGTCCCCTACAACACATGAGTACCAAATGTTGCCCTTCCTCGAAAGACCACAAGAGGCTGGTTTCAAACGTGACCAAATTTCATATTGGGTTCCATTTGAAACAGTTTATTTTTACATAAAAAACTAAACATTT
>NC_050519.1:8151702-8175762 GCF_002922805.2 Oryzias melastigma
TAGGAATTCTCGATGAATGATTTATATTTTTGTTTTGTTTTTTCAAATCAACAAGTTTTATTGTTGGGTACTGCAAGGTTCAATTCTTTTGTCTTTATATCCGCTGCCACTTGGATCTGTTATGGACGACATAATGTCTCTTTTAATTGCTATGCAGACGATTTTCCTCTCAGTTTGGGATAAAAGAGCTCTTGTCAATTGTTGCTTTACATTTTTTTGTTGCTCATCAGTTCCTTGACTCCTTAGCTGTTTCCATCATGTGAGTGTTACAAATGGGCAGAAGGCTAGTTACACATCCAGACAGGATGACAGGAGTCGAGTACAGCTAAAAGTCCATAAAGCTAAAGTAAGCAGAGGTCAGGCGCTGTCATAGCAATATCAGAGAACAGGCTGGAGAAGTTAAGGCGTGGGTTGATGGCAGGTGAGAATCAGGATCAGGAACAAGGAAGACAGGCCAGGATATAACGCTCAGTATGCAGGCAGAGTGGTACAAACAATACTTCGCACTGAGCGAAGCTCTGCGTGCTGCATAATTCTAAATGGGTGATTGTAGATGAGTCAAATCTAAGGATTGTGTGCTGGGGTAGCTGGGAGATGAAGTGTATTAATAGTCCCGGGATGGATCCCAAAGGTGACCAGAGGGGGAAACAGAACTTTGACTCTTGACAGTGAAGACAGGCTATGATGGCCATTTTGGTTTAGCTGTCCCGCACCGAGCACATTCAGACAAAGCTCAGTGGATTTGGAAATGAACCGAGACTAGCTCGAAAGATGGGTCAAAGAGCGGTTCCTGGTCCCAGACCAAGGTCCACTTGAGTGTATTCAGACTGAAAACTTGTTCCAGATTATCAGGGGAAAACGAATTCTGGTTCACTTTAAGTCAAAACCTGGGCCAGATCCAGCCCGCAGGGTAATTATACCTGGCCCTCCAGATCACTTTTTTTTAAATTATTATTAATGGCCCGGTGTTATCTTGTATAATTGTGACACTATATATTTTATGGAGTTTTTAAAAAATATATTTATATGTTTATTTTTTATGTGAAATGACATAAAAGTAAATATTTATTAGGTTTTTTATTTTTAACATTTAGTTGATTTCTAACTTGTATAATTTTGACAGAATATCTTATTATAGAGAGCAAAGTATTGAAAGTTATTTAAGGTCTAAGTTGATTTATTCTGGAGTAATATTCCTGTCTTTTTATAATCATATTTATGTTAAAATTTGGTCTTTTTAAAGTTTAAAAGTTTGAACAATTTCGTTTTTTCAAGAGCTCAATAAATGTTTGTTCTGCTCGGCCCGCGACCTACTCTGTGTTTTGGATTTTGGGCCCCTGTGTGATTGAGTTTGACGCCCCTCCTATAAATGAACTAAATGTGTCCTGTCTGAATACACCTTAAGACTGTTTTTTAATACTCAGTAGTTTTGGTGGCATGTCATTTTATTTTACTAATTTTATTGATTTTATCTTTAGTATTTTATTGCCTATTGCAATTTTATAATGTTTTTTTTTTTATTTTTTTAGTTCTAAATTTGCTCAATTTTTTAATTTTCCTTTCATCCCTTTGTTTGGAAAGAACTTTGACACCTTGACGGCATTGCAAACTGCAATAGAAAAAAGCGTTTTATTAATTCAGAATGTTAGATACCTGTTTTTCTGCTGGTTAGGTGGGTGGACTTGGTAGTTAGATTTAAAATCTGTGACAACTGTGGCACAATTAACCCGGTCATATTATTTTATATTTGAGGCAGTTTTAACCAGCAACCTTTTAATTGGTGCAAAACTATTAAACTGTCAATTTTTGTGGACAACTAACAACCTTTTATATTTTCATAATATGCAGTCTCATAATGCCATCAGCCAAGATGGCACCTCCTATCTAAAATAATGACTGCATTAGACCAATAAAAAACTATTAAAGACAACTTCAAACATGACATATTATAGAACTGAAAATGGTTACTATAGAGACTAAATGTTATATTTGTTTTGTTTAAACTGGATTGGGATTATTTTAAATTGCACATATTTACTACCCGTTGTAAATATGTCACACCTGCAAAACAAATACATTTACTTTGTCAATCTGCAATTATTGAACATTATTTTTAAAGATCACAGTTTCAGGAAAAAGGCATAGTTTTTTTTTTAAATATCCACGTTCAATTGCATGATGTGGGTTTGCTCCACAAAGGTAAAGGCTTCACTTCATAAACAGAATCTGTAAAAAAAATCATCATTTGAATACTTCAAGCTTTATTAAAATGAAAACTGTTCAAGTCCACAAAAATGAAGATCATTAACCTTGTAGTGTTTGTTAATCTGAACCATTTATCTCATTTATTCTTTATTCTTCTGTGACAGACTACCAGTAAACTTCCTAAAACATGAAGGATTCAGCAAAAAGTCAAAAAGGGATAGTCCAGTCAAACATATGAAAGAAAAAAAAAATACTATTATTGTGACAATTACATATAAAGGCACCCCTCCCCCCCAAACAAATACACGATTTTGAGTAAAAAGCACATAAATATGGATCCAAAATTCAACATGTAATATGCAGCGTGATAAATAAACAAAAGATGAGTAACTCTGCATGACGTTCCAGCGCACTGCTATGAGAATCCATTTCAAAGGAGATGGTGACTGTTAGTTTATGATATGTGTTAAACTATTTATAAAGGAAGTAAACAATCGGCTTCTCAGAAACAGGCAAGATGACAGCAGTAATCATCAATAATCAAAGGTGTTATCTTTTCAGTTGCAACTTTACCTGTTTCAGTCAACAGTATTTTTTTTTTTTGGGCCAAAAATACAAAAAAACTAAAAAAAAAAACAAACCAAAAAAATTGATTCATGGAAGTGGAAAGAGGGTGTGATACAACAGAGCTGGATATCAACAACAGTAAGTAAAGCAGTCATGTTGTTTGATGTGATCCCTGAAGGGCCTTCATAGTTTGCCAAACAGTGTTGGTTAGATGCAGTGCTGTCTGTCACTGCTGCAGACGAGAAAAGGAAGAAACTGCTGAAAAAGGAAACCAAAGATCTCCAGACAAAAACCTCAAGCTTCCAGGACAGGGATTTTCTCCAACACAATTGGTGAACACAATCAGAAGAATTGATTCATATATTTATCCTTGGGTACATAGGTCATGATAATCAAGGGGATGTTTTAACTGGTTCCACAAGCGCGATGGAAAGATGGAAGAAAATGATAAAAATGGAAAATATTACAGAACACATAAGAAAACATGGCTGCAGTGAAGCAAAGATCAGTAAAGATTAAGCAAAAATGAACACAGAAGGGGATGAAGTGTGGGAATGCAGTTGGTCCCCCTGACAGCATACCTGTGGAGGTATGGAAGTGTTTAGAGGAGATGGCAGTAGAGTCAGAGAAAGGTCTGAGGAATGGAGGAAAAAGGTTCTGGTGCCAATTTTTAAGAAGGAAAACACATAAAGTTCTAGAATCACAGAGGAATAAAGCTGATGAGTCACACAATGAAGTTTCGTTAAAGAGGGTGGAAGGTAGCCAGTGAGAATTTGTGAACAACCGTATGATTTTATGCAGGGAAAGAGAACCATTGCACTCTGTTTTTTAGAGAAAGTCTATGACATGATATAAAGAGAGGAGCTGTGGCATTTTATGAGGAAGTCTGGACCGGCAGAGAGGGGAAATGGAGTTGTGCAGGTATGGTCAGTGGAAATAAAAGTGTCTACATTATGGTCGTAACACAACCTTCCCTGTGACATTTTGTGTTTCGTTTTTCAGTTCCTTGTTGGTAGAGTTCACTTCTGCACATTAACTAAGGATTCAAATGCAAGCTCTGGGCATGCTCAGTTCAGATTAAACGAGCAATGGTCTGACCAACACGTAGACTTGACTCATCTCTAGGTCGTTTAAAGTCCTGCTGACACAGCACACTCTAGCCTCTGAGCCGTTGCTATTGGTTCAGATTCGTCTATAGGCCTGGTACCAGATACACAGGATACATATGAAAGCTGTAATGGCACGTTCCCCCGAATGCAATTCATGCGTCAAATTTGCGCCGGAGGCCTCTTTTTGGACGGTTATCAGACACGTCCCAGACACATGTGGGAGGAGACAAAGTTTTAGCCTCATCGCTACATTGAAGCATTGACAGTATATCTCGTTTACAATGCATGGGAGGCACAGGTGACGTTGAATGTTTAAAAATGGGTTTAAACATTTTACAAAAGTATCTCTATGTCTGGGTTGATGAGATCCCAGACTGGTACAGTATGGTTCACTATCTACCAGATGGCTGCTTTCAGCGGTACTTCTGCCTCTCTGCAAACCAGTATGACGACTTCCGGTTCAGGATTAAAAAGAAAAGGAAAAAATATTAACAAAAAAAAAAAAAACATAAAGTTCAGGAAGAGAGCGATTAGAGTCTCCTCTATGTTGGTTAAGAGTTCCACCCGTTGATTTCATCATCATTATCACACCACAGGCCAAAGTTACTCAGCTCTGATTGGTTTACAAAATGTGTCTTCTCCACCAAAGTTCAGATTTGTGCCTGCCTCACAGCGCCTGTAATACACTGCTGGAAGCTTACCGTGTCCGATGTGTATGGAGAGAAAATAGTATCACCCCAATTTGTGTGTGCGTAAGAAAATTGTGTTTAAGAAATCTGAAAAATGTAAAAGTTCACCAGATAATATTTACAATCTCAGTTCAAAGGGGCTGATAAGAAAACTCCAATGACCCAGCATTCTAGGGACAAATCTTTTCTTTTTTTTAGATGTGAAAAGAGTCTCACATCAGATTTGTGCGTAAATGTGGTTTTGTTTGCGTAACAAGAGATTAGTGCGTAATTTTTAAAGATTTGTGCGTATAGTTAGTTTCAAGCTGTTGTAATTTTAATTTGTGCATGCATATATACAGACGTGGACAAAATTGTTGGTACCCCTCAGTTAAAGAAGGACAAACCCACAATTCTCACTGAAATCACTCAAAACTTACAAAAGTAACAATAAATAAAACACCTGTGATGTCAATTAAAGGACACACCTGAGTTAATCATGTCACTCTGGTCAGATAGTTTTCAATCTTTTATTGAGGTACCATCATTTTTGTCCAGGCCTGTTTCATTAGTTTGTTTTTTTAAATAATTATGTTAATCAACAATTCAAAATTGATGGTTGATTTTGATTGTTTAATTTTCAAAAATGTTTTATTTATTGTTATTTTTGTAAGTTTTGAGTGATTTTAGTGAGAATTGTGGGTTTGTCCTTCTTTAAATGAGGGGTACCAATACTTTTGTCGACGTCTGTATATATATATATATATATATATATTTCATTGCGTACGTTACACTACCTACCACTAAATTTGCTCCATTGATATAATCCTATTTGACACAGGAAGTCTTTTATTTTGAAAGGAAGTCTTGTGAACCTCTGTTAAATGCCACAAACTGTTTCAGTTGGGAATATATGCAAATATATATATATATATATATATATATATATATATATATATATATATATATATACAGTATATGCATATATATATTTAATTTTGTAACTTTTGTACTTATGCACAAAATATATTGTATAAGTTATAAATGAAGAATTACGCACATCCAGCCAGCATAAATCACATAAATCGCTTTTGGTGTTAACACAGCTTAAGACAGTGATAAGATGTGCTATAGGTGTGAGCTGTTCAAGTTGTATGAATAGACGGCACCCAGTTAACACCACCTCCCATGCAAGTACAACATTTTGTTCCAAAAAGGTGCAACAGAAACAGTTAAAAACACATCTGTGAGTTTATAATTATTACACACTCTTGAAATTCTAATAACGGACGCCTTACATATTTGTGAAAGGGTTAATTAAGGGGAAGAAATGAAACATCAAATGCTTTATCGATCAATTTACTCAATGTATACTTTGTTCTTGTTTCTTTTCCCTTTTCATCAGAAAGAAACAAAGGCTTTTTAAAGTTCTGTAAAGTGATAACAGAAAAAGTAAAAACTAGAATTTGTCATATCCTGCATTTCACGTTTTCCAAGAGCTTCACTTGGTGAATAATTTACCTTCTTTTAATGTGCATTTTAATTGCCACACAGTGTATTATAATATCATTAGTTAAATGTGCTGATATAGATGTTAGGCAACACAATGACTCTTCAACACCATCAGTGATGGGCTGTGCTCATTAAAAATGTAAGCGAACAGACTGCCAAGTTATTGATGATGCAGTGCAACAAGGATCCCTGAGGACAGACAGGTAGAGCTCATTTGGAGAGCGACACAGAATGCAAACACTGAAGGCAAGCAAAAGACAAATACACAATTCATATTTGCTGTAAAAACCATTAAAAAGCTGGACAAGATCAGTAAAAAGTGAATGTTTTCCCTCTAGAAATACACGAAGAGACGACGCAGGTGCTGCAAAAAGATTTGCTGTGAAGAAATTCACTCCTGGAGAAAGCTCTTAGAAAATCCAAAGAGGAGCAAGGCTGGTGCTGCTTAATGTTTAATAACAAGTACTGAAAGCAGAAATGATGGGGACTGGATTTAAGATTTGTTTGCAGACTTCTGTGGTGGGAACCAAGTGTAAGTTGGACCGTTTTTATGAAAAAATATGCTTGCAATCTTAAAAATTGCTCGCATTTATGAGAGCAAGACACATTCTAAGGGAAAAAAAAGCAAAGAAATCCTTTCTGAAGTCAATGTACCTGGAAGCAAATGAAAGTTGAAGATGTATGTAAGCATAGGAAGCAGGAGAGTTGCCCAACAAGGGGCAAAAAGGCAGCGTCAGACTACATGAGAAGAGAAAATGTCTGAAAGATGGAAGATTCTCTGTGGAATTGACAGCACTGACAGACTTTTTGTTTATTCCAGAATTGAAAAGCATGTTGTTTTTTTTTTTTTTTGGTGCCAAACATTTCTAACATCCACACAACAAAAATAGTCATTTTATTTTCAAACTTTTACTTTCTGGGTGACAGTCATTTTTGTCCAGTTGTGTGCTTTTTAAGAAGGAAAAATATACAACATATTGGAGGGTTTCTTGTCTTGATTTTCAAGTCTCTTGTGGAGCAAAAATAAATATGACTTATTTTTTTCTTCTTTTCCTTTCAACTTTTCCCTTCGGGGGTCTCCACAGCTAATCAACTTCCACCATCTAACCCCGTCTTCTGCATCTTCTACTCTAACATAGCTACCCTCATGTCTGTGTGTACTGCCAACAATCAAAGTCCCTTAACTTTTAACCAATCTCCACTGGCACCCTGTCATTGGACAGCGCCGATGGCGGTTAGCAACTCATGCCCTGACCGATCCAGCATTGAAATCATAGGTGTGATTGGGATATTTGGTTTGGCAAAGATTTAATGACAGATGCTCTTCCTAGCATAACTCCCTGTATTTACCTGTTACAAGCTCAACTCGTCATGTATAGATGTGTGGTTTGGGCCCCTCCGCATCACTTTTTGAAGTTTCAGGTGTCCCCAACTTAGTCTTACTTGATGTGATTGCTTTCTGCTCTCCAACCCTCTGGATGCTGTACCGGGCATGGAACTGGTACCTGGTTAGGTCACCAGTACTGGATTAGGGTACCGGTGTTGTGGAAAAATGAAATTCTTAAGCAAGAATGAAACGGGAATCTGATTTCTGCTCAAAAGGGTCGGTTTGTTCCGGAAGAAAACAGAATCTCTTTTAGCCTCAAAACGCAGTCAAAACAGAAGCAGCAGAGAAAAAGAAAAAAAAAAAGACTCTTTTGGACACAATAGAATGGGAGATGTGACTCTCACTACATTGATGAAACAAAAACATGTTTGTACTGGCAGATCTTATCAGGTTGAACTTGTCCGGGTGGTCCGAACATTTCTTTCCACTGTCCCAGGTCAAATGGACATTTAAGGAGACCATTTAATCTGAACACCGGTCCGCTACTTGCATCGGTTCGCATCCCAAGGGTTGGGGATCCCTGACTAGCATTCACACTTTTTTCTCTGTCCGTGGCCCGGTACCTAGCGGTCCTCGGACGGGTACCCGTTTGCAGCCTGGAGGTTGGGGACCCCTGATTTAATGGGAACAGCCAGAACGTCAAAAAACGACAAGTTGAGGACACCCTCAATATAAAAAAAAAAAAGATGGCGGAGGGGGCCTGAACCATGTGTCAATGTATGAGAAGTTGGGAGTGAGAATGTGTTGCTGTCCAGACTTGGGACCGGCACAATAAGGCTTTGGCCCCCTCGTGGTTACGCTAAAATAAATGAGGCATACGAATGTCCTTTATAACAGTATGATTCTAAGAAAACCAAATTCTAAGAAACAGAGCATTAAAATATAAATAGAAAACGTATTTACTTTTTTATATAAAACTATATTTTTCACTAAAGTTTTCTGGGCTATTGTTTACCTCTGTGTGTCAATATTAATAAAACCTCTCAGAAAAGAGACCACATTTTTTTATGTTAAAGCATAAACCAAGTCCACCAAGTTGTTTTTGAATCCATTTTGACTAACATAGGGCAAGTTTGTTTTTCAAACCATATAGAATAGGCAGAAAATAATGATCAGACAACAATGGACACTGTTTTGTATTTTTCCAAGAAATGTTTCATTTAAAATACAAAGAATATTAAAGAAATGGAGGAAATCCAGGAATCAGCTGAAGTTTTTCCTGAGGGTTCAACCAGAACATTGAAACCTAGAAGGTCATGATGGCAACAGATCTCTCCTTTGACCTTGGAGTTGACAAAAGCTTTTCTCTGTTACTCTGAGGTCAGTAAAAGGTCAGTGACACTGGACGAGGCTAAACACAAGGGGATTCTGAGAAAAAAAAAAAAAGGGATTTAATTCTTTTAAAGCTTGAGGCTGCATCTAGGCCAACGCCAGTTTTCCATTTGTCTGTGACGGAAGACAGAAATTCTGAACATATTTTTCATAGTGCAGAGATGCCAGTTTGGAGAGAAATAAATACTTGATAAGATCAATATCGAAGCTGCTCAAACTCTGTCAAAAGATGTGGTTCAGTTTCTTATCATTTCCACACTGTTGTTGTTGTTGTTTTATGTCTCAGCATCAGAAGCATAACTGTTGATACATGTAACTTAAAGAACATGAATATTGC
Source organism: Oryzias melastigma (assembly GCF_002922805.2). Classification (NCBI taxonomy): domain Eukaryota; kingdom Metazoa; phylum Chordata; class Actinopteri; order Beloniformes; family Adrianichthyidae; genus Oryzias; species Oryzias melastigma. The sequence goes on from NC_050519.1 coordinate 8,160,820, forward strand.
AGTTTGAAAGTCTGATGGTCTTTTGTCAATAATCAACAACAGACGTTTTGAGGAAAAAAAACAAAGAAAAAGTTAGAAGGGAGATGTTGTCCTTGAGCACCATCAGGTTTCTAGCCTGAAAACAATAAAAACAAGTACAGCCAGAGGCTTGCACCAAAATGTAAAAAGATTTGACCAAAGCTAATTTTCTTAGGTGTGATGCTACATTCACATTGGGCTCTTAAATGTGTCTTCAAATGTCCATTTTCAATTTAAAGTTTATGTAAGGAAGTATTCAGACTGAAGACTAGTTGGTCCAGACTGAGTCAGTTTAATGTGGTCGAGTCCTGAACCTCACATTTGGTCATTTGGTATTCAGAATGGCATCTACCAGGCATTCCTTTTCCAAATCAAAACTTGTAAACAAAACCAGGTGACTAAAAATATATTCAGTCATTGGCCAAGAATTTGAATTTCTATTTTGCTGACCAATTTAGAAAATAATTTTGATTTTAGTAAAGTGGAGACATGCTGCAAGGCAGTTACTGAGGAGATGACGGCTAATAAGCTATTCTGATAAGTGTTTATGACAGTATGAGAAGCAATGTGTACCATGATAAAAGTTGTTTTAATGAGCCAGTTTCAATGAGTTCCTGTGTCTCCACTACTTCGTATACTGTATATCCTATAATGCCCGGCTAAGGTGGCCATTTTGGTCCAGTTGTTCCACTCTATTCAGACTGAGGAAACCAAAGCTCAGTCTGATTGAAAACAAACCGAGACCACCTTGATATATGGTGAGAGTGCACTTCCTGGTCCTGGACCAGGGTCCACTTGGGTGTAATCAGATTGAAAATGTGTCCTGGATTATAAGGGGAAACAAACATGGTTCACTGGAGTGGGGTCGTCCCAGTCCACTTTTGTCATTGGAGGGATAACGCTTCAATGCAGGGGTGGGGTCATCTGGACCCCAAAAGATAACAGAAGGATTAATCAAATGTGTCTAGTCTGAATTCACCCTAAACCAGGGGTGGACAAAATTTTTGACTAATGGGCCAAAAAAGAAATTTGACAGAAGGGCCGAACCATGAGTGGATGTTTTGTTAATCTATATTGTTAAGAAGAAAATAACATGGAATCTGGACGAAAGCATGCTTTAATTTTTGATTGAAAATTAAACCCAAACTCAGAGAAATGCTGTCATCTTGCACTGTTTGAATGATCAAAGAAAAGTCTTTTTGACTCAAACAAACATGAACCTCAGAAAAACAAAAAAATCTTCACACATAAATGCAAAGTAGTTTTCTGCACCTTAACAAAGGTCAATTTTTTTAGAGCACCATTTACAGGGAGAAACCGGAATTACAAGTACAAAAAAAAATGATCAAGGATTGTCAATATAATTCATTCCAGTTTGACAGGCCGCATTTGGCCCCCAGGCCGTAGTTTACTCACCCCTTCCCTAAAGACACATACAGTATATGCACATTTTGGACCTCCGTGTTCAAAGCTCTCGCATTCATGTGTCGCTACGCAAGTTTTTAAGTCCTTATTCATATGTGCATCCCAATGAACGTGTGTTTAAAGTTAAACCAGTTGTACTCTGACAAATCAGGGACTCAGATTTGTTAGTAATGTATGGATGGTATCTTTTTTAACAGAAGTGGAATCAGTGATTGCACTTTGTGCCCGGCGTGTTCAAGTTTTTTTCTTATATTGGAATAGAATTGTAAAAGAGAACACCTGGAGCAAGATTTGTGCGATTTTCACCACTTTGACATGCAGCAAGCCTCTTCCAAGTGTGACTACATGAGGTATCAGGTAGTGACTCCAGTGTGAACACCATATTCTAAACGTGTATTCAAGAATGCCGGTTTAGCTTGCTCTTTGCTTGCTGTGTATGTAGGATTATATATTTAAAAAAAGTGTTTTTTTGATAGCACAGTGCTGGTTATTGGCTCCACTGCCCAGGTACAGTCAGCCTGGGGGGCGACCCAACATTTGAGTCCACATTTTTTTGCCCACTTTTAACTTTGAAACCATATGGGGCCCAATTGGCTTTGCTGGCTGCTCCCCCTTCAAATAAAAAAAAACAAATTATTCAGCAATTTAGAACAGAAAAATGAGTCTCAAAACTTTTATTGACTAATTACACTGTTAAATTATGAGAATCTAAATGTATTCAAAACACATGGCGGCAACGAATGCAAATTCAGCATGTTTGGAGGCGTTCTTTTCAAACACAGTCATTTGTAGTCAGATATATTTTGATGTATTTCTTCCTTCTCTTCAACCGAGCATTGTATTGACAAGAAGAGAAATGAGGGTGTGACTGTGGACGAGGAGCATCATTTAACAGAGCCCCAGGCGCAGTTTTCTCTCCTCTTCCAGTAAGATGCCTCCCTGCAACTCTGACTGCTTGCTGTTTCATTATGATGAGGCTATGGGCTAAACGTAGTCAAGCATATCAAATATCCTGGAAGCACATACTAAATAAATCATTTTATTCATTCCATTAGAGGTGGATGTGCTTCCCTTGTAAACCATCTTGCGGCCACGCTGGCAAAACAAAAATAAAATAAAAAAATTGCTCCTCCTCTGCCTGCTGTTTTCGCAGCAGAACTTGCGTCAGAACTGGAATGGACACCATTCCTTAAAATGTTTCATGTTTATTGTGTTTTGTTGTTTATTAAAAATCAAAGGATGTGACTAGATGTTCACAGTGAGCTCCTTTGACACCATTTTGACTTTAGGGTGGCAAATTGGGAAACAAACAATTCTTACAAAGGGATCCAGCATAATCTTCTTCTGCATGTTTTTATACAGTTTTTCTTAAACTACAAATTAAAAAAAAAATCTAAATCTCATGTATGTTGGGTTCTCAAGGAAACAGGATTGTTTGCTTCATTTTGAATCATTTTATCCATTAAAGCGTGTGTCTGCTCTGCCTAATTAGCATCAAGTTACCATAGAGAAATATCCCTCTGGTTTCCATGTAAGGGAATGTGGTGGCGTGACAATGTGCGAGGTAACTGTTGTGCAAAGCAGCTGCCAAAAGACACGCTCAGAGTGGATGAGCAACAACACGACAAAAGGAAAAAGCAAAAACAAAATAAGAAAAGCCGGTAGTTCCGAAACAAATGTGGAATCACAGCAGGAGGAAAAGTGTAAAGCATTTACGGTAGCCTGTAGTTGGCATCCATAAAAGAAAGGCATTCAGTGAACTCAGTGGGTCTGAACGGACTGTACTGAAGGTTCTCACAAAAGAAGATGTTGGTGAATCTTTGTGAAAATGGTTTAAGAGGTTTTTTTTTTTACATAAAACTACTTTGTGAATGAGGTCAGTTATGTTTAAAAGAAAAAAAACTGAGTTTCAAGAGGAATACGATTTAAAAAAAGAAAGGAGCAAGATTTTTTTGTGTATGGACTGTGTCTTTCACTGTTTTCACATTCAAATTAAGTCGCACATTTTTCAGAGCCCTCTTTAAAATCCCTGTTGCAGTGTCTCAACAGAGTGACAGCACAGAAGCACTCTCAAAAAGTCCATTATTTCTCCCCTTTAGCATATTAACACACGCTTTATTAACAAAGCAATTTTGCTATAATTATTTATTACACACATTATTAAACTTTCATTCTCAGTGTCCATCTTGAACAATTAACTCTACAATAAAAGTTCAAGGACATCAAACTCCAGCTGTCTTCTCTTGTGTTTCTTTGACTCAGAAGTGAGTTCACTTTTCAAAAGACGAAGGACATCAGGATAAAACATTCAGATTAACCCTCTCATGGTAACTTCAATGAATAGAAATGAAAACTTTTGGGTTTTTTATCTATTTTGTTTACCCTACCAACAAGCACTGATGTACATCCAAGGACTATTTTGACGTGTTACTCTATAATTTAGTGCTTTTTTGCAGTTCAAAGAACATTATAATTACTGCATTAAAATCTTGCCTTGCTCTTTCAAAACAAAATGCGCAATTTGTTTATAAAAACGGCTAATATAAAGCAAGCGGGCAAAAAAGCAAATTGTTTAAAGGGTGGTTTGTATGCGTTTAAATCATTTTTGATAAATATATATATGTATATATATAGGTACCGTATTTAGACTCTATAAGGAGCAGAAAAAATATGGATTGATTGTGGCTGTGCTTCCTGATTTTGAAGCGGTTTTGTGAGGTACATGTTACTCTGTCAAAATGTCAGTCTGTTTTTTACGAGTTGCAAACAAGGTCAGGGATTATTGTAAATACGCCAATGCAGCTCATGTATAGCTACAGAGACCGAAAAATGGCCCACCCTATTTTCTTTGACCGCTTTCTTGTGATAATGAGATCCGTTATTTCGTTATCACGAGAAAATTTACTTTGTGGTTAAAAACAAAAACTGCTAAGAAAACACTCCCAAATGTTGTTTTTTTTAAATTAATTTTTTGATTTATTATTAGATCTATGCCTTCAAACGGCTTAATTGTGCCTCTCCCTTAATTTCCCTAAATCCCCTGACAACAGGGTGAATGACAGAACCAACAGAACCCTGGGCCATGGAGCGTCTCTGCCAGTCGAACACCTGAAGAACTTAACAATTTAAAATTGATTAATTTATTTGCGTTCAATATTTTCTTTGACAAACTGCTTTGTTTTGCTGTAGCAACTTGGTTGGGCTGTTTGTGTCCGCTAATGTCCAGAGCTCAGTAAACGCACCACGCAGAAACGCTCGTCAGCCATGGGTTGTATCATTCAACCTGTTGTCGGGGGTTTAAGGGAATTAAAGGTAGGGGCTGGTGTACAAGATGGGATTAAGCCTTTTGAGGAGCATAGATCTACTAATAAATTAAAAATAGACTAAAAACCAACTTTTCAGGACAGCCTTCTTTTTGCTGTTTTTGTTGTTAACCACAAATTAAAAAGGTTTAAAACAGGTAAAGTCGCTGCGTCGCAGTGCAGGAAAGAAAGAGAGAGACACGACAGTATCTTCTTTATTATCTCATTAATATGAGAAAATAACATTCATTTTCTCAGGATAATGAGATAAGGGATCGCTTTATCACCAGAAAATGCCCCCTTCCAAAAATAAAAATAAAAAAGCAGGATAGCCTGTTTTTTTTACTTCTGTATGTGGCAGTGTCGAACTGTGCTTGTTTTTTTATGAGTTATTAACAAGGTTAGAAGTTAGAATAGACACAGTAACGTTTATCAGTCTGTTTAACGTGTTACAAACAAGTTTGCGAGTTAAGCTACGTACACACGAATCCATGCTTGTGTTTGCACTCAAGCATGGATTAAACGCAGGTCTTTGAATCAGCTTTTACCTTGAACACACTTTTAGCACAAGGTGTTCACACTAGACTCTTGTCACCCCATACTAGCGAATGCACTCACAGCTGGAAGCAGAAGTGTAGACTCGAGTCACATTGGACTCGAGTCATGAATTTGATGACTTTAGTCTAAACTTGGACTTCAACAGCAATGACTCAAGACTTGACTTCGACTTTAGCCCTCTGGCTTGGAAAAACTTGCTATTTTCCCAAAATCCAAAGATTAAAAAGTATATTGACAATCTAAGTCCCTGAATGGTAAAAGATTAACTCGTCAGAGCAAAAATATTTAAAAAACTAGCATATCGATGTGTGAATGCAAGTTTTAACGTGGAAGCCTTAAACATGCACAGACTACCTTGGAAGTAGTCGCTCGAATACGAGTCTATAAGGTGTGCTCGTAGCATTACAGGTATTGCGAATACTCTCATGCAGCTAACACTTCTAACAGCGTGTTACAAACACAATCTAGAATTATTGTGAACTCAGTTATTAAAGTCTGACTAATCGATGACTCGTCTAGCTTAACGCACCTTATATGACCAACGTTTGCAAATAGTCCATTCACTGACAGTGGTCTTAATAATCCAGTGCTCCCATTAGTATGGAAAATATGATAATCATCATTAAGCTCCGCCACTAAACCTGCTGTAGACTTTCTCACCTTAGCCCTACATCAAGTTTTAGGGTTGTCATGTCAAAGAAAGGAGGTTTGCCTCTGTTCTGGCCTGCAGTGTCAAAACAAAGTGTAACACACACACACAAAAAAAGAGCCATATCTTTTGATAGCGATTCCTTTATCTAGTCTATTTTACAACGATAAAGCAGGGATGTGTCTCCCGTTACCTTGACTACTGGCTCCTCCATCCTTTCTTTGCCTCCTCAGATTGCAACACAGATGGAAGGACTTGGACACAAGGGGACGGAAGGAGGATGTTCTCCGAGACTTCAGAAGAAGAGAAGGTTTGCTGCTGAGATGCAATTCTCCCAATGCACTTCTTAAGCACGAATTGTAAAACAAGCAGAGAAGTTTCCATTGCAGAAAGGATCCTTTCACTCTGTTCTGGTAAAGTATAGTAGAGAAAATATTTTTAAGTAGAAATCCTCATTGCCAGTTGTGTCCTAGTCAGAAAACTTTGACAAAACTATTTTAGAAAAGCAGTTTTAATTAGTTTCAAAGGAGAAGAAGAAGGTTTGTTCCTGTAAATCCAAAATTTGTTGGATTAATGACATACAAACGTGTGAAACGGCATTGATTTACAGTCTTATCGTATCCCTTCATCAACTGTGCTTTTTTTTCATATTAAGTCGACTAAGAAGGTTGTCTTTTATGCAGGTGTTGAAGAGAACAGGGCATGCGCAGGTATTTGTCTACTCTCTGGCAGCACCAAGGGATTAGAGAGGAAAGCACTGTGTTGCCATGGTTTCCAATTCAGCTCTGTCTGCCTCCAACACCAAGGGTAGTTGTTATTTGTTGGCCTTCAGTATCACTCTAATCATTGGTGGTAAGGGTTGAAGATAAACAAAAGCAACCTTTAGCAATTAGAAAATAGTTGTTTTTTTTTGTCATTTAATGCACCATATTTGTAGCTATTTACTGTATAAATCAAGATTTTTTTTTAATCCAAGGCATTTGAGATATTTATAACTTTTCTTTTAATGTGCTGCTTAATAGAATAATCCAGTTAATTTAAAAGCAAACAGCTCTTTTTTCTTGGAATGTGTTTATCACTATTGAAGACATTTTTTCTTGAACACAGTAAACTTTTTTCCAAGCGCATTTCACTCTACTTGAAATATTTAGGACATTCTCTGATGGTCGGCCCCATCGGTGCACACGGTCACCTTGAGCAAACACTAAGCACTGACTAAAAGAGTCTGTTGTTTGAGAGGAAAAATATTTACTCTTGACATTTGACACAACTCAAACAAAAGAGAATTGCTTTCTTCCGTTTCTTCGTAGTGTGAGCTGTATTTTTTTTTTTTTCCACAGTGGAATAAAAGAACAAAAGTTTGAACAAGAATGCCCCAGGGCTAACAGAAGATAAATCTTTTAAAAATAAATTAGGTTTGAAAAAAAAAAAGGAAACCAATTTAGGCTTCATGGATTAAAGTTCCCTCTGACAGCAACAATCGTTTGCTTTCTTAAACTTTGTGAAGTATTTTTCCTGTTGATGCACAAAACCCCCCAATTATCCAGAAAAAAAAACAAAAAACTATGACTTGATAAAAAATAGAGTTAAGAGTTAAGCTGTTTGAAAATGTAATCATCAATTGAATTTATATCAAACATCGATTTTTATCATGTTAATTTGTATTTATTTACTTTTTAATGATACAATACTAACCAGGGCATTTTTTTTTTTTTGCATTTCTATGTGGTCTGTTGTTCTCAATCAATCTGAGCTAAATAAGCACAAAGGTATAGTTTGCGGATTTTAAAAATACATCTTATGGGCCTATATAACATATATTCTTTATATCTAGTGGTTTAACACTCTAATTTTGCTGATAAATAAAGAAAATGTGTCAAATGTCTCTATAGATGATGACATATGAGGCTACGTTCACACAGCCCTTAGCAACGTGCTTTTAAGCGCTAACTGTGTAAACGGGCATTTCGGGCTTCCGCCTTAAAACTCTGGTGTTTATGCGTAGCTATGCACATTCTCAACACTCATATTGGGTTCGACATAGGCTAAAAACAATGTAGCCAATATACGCATGTTGAAAGTTAAACCAAGTCGAACTTCGACCAATCAGAAACTTAAGCCTCGTTTTTTTTTTTACTTAGTGGTCTGGTACGGTATGGTCTGGCCTGGTCTGGTATTTTGAGCGATTCCATAAATGGACCCATTAAACAATACCGACCTGTACCTCTTGGTGCCCCCCATCGATTGTAGGCCCATAGAAAAATGGAATGGCTGGGGCGTAGCCACCCATTGATTCGCTAAAAGTGATGACAACATTAAAAAGTGTCATTATAGCGCTTATTTAAGATGTTTCCAACGTTTGTACGCATTCAGGTTTTTGTGGTTTCCCGTGTACTCTTTTGGTCCTGAGTCTATATTAAAAAAGCCTCCAAACAACAGCAACGGCTGGATAACAGTGGAACTGCAAATGTTTCTTATCATCCTTTGGCGACGGCGTTGTGTAGGGTGGCACGCTAGCGGTCTACACCTGCCGAGAAAACAAACCGCTCAGTGGAAGTGAGACTTAACTGGGTGGAAACGCTTGCCAGAATTAACTAGACCTTACTGTTCCACTTCCTACCGGACTGTACTGAATCGGACCACTCAGTGGAAATGAGGCTTTACATTTGGTAGTGATGAATGAATGATGTCCTTTTAAATTCACAGAAGTACCAGTTGTTTGAAAACCGATATTTGAGGAGAAATTAATTGGGATTTGTGCTCAGACGGAATTCTGGGACACCACGTCTTTACATAGATTGGAATAGAGCTGTGAAAGAAAACCCCTCGAGCAAGATTTGGGAGATTTTAACCACTTTGACATGTCATACCAAGGTTCTTCCAACTGTAAATGGGCCAGTATGGGGTAGCGACGGTCCATTGTGAACACCATGTCCTAAAAGCACATTCACGAACTCACACTTATTGAACGTGCATCACATGCCCAATGTGTAATGTAGCTTCCAGCAATTTTGCACCAAGCCTCTTCCAGCTGTAGGCGGCGGACATGCACTAGTAAACTGTAGAAAATGAAAAAGAAGAAGAAGCCCCACCCTGCTTGACCAATGTAAACACCATAGGTTAAATGTGCTTTTAAAAACGTTATTGAACGTGCCTCTCATGGCCAGTGTCCGTAGCTTGATAGATTTACATTTTATAGAAACTTGATTCATTTTAGAAAATATTAATTATATTTATTATAATTATGTATACAACATACTTCTATTTTTTTCTGTTCAAGTTGGTGGTAAATTAAGTGGAACCCTCGTTTAAATGTTACATTACAAATTAGCAAAGAGGGCATGAAGTGGTTAAATATCAAATGAGAAAAAGCAAAAGTTATGGTACTTTTTTGAGTTGTTAAAAAAAAAACATTCATGGATAATTGGCATCCAAGTCAGTGACACACTGACTAAAGTGAATTATTTTTTTACGTGAATCCACTGATTCACAATTTTACAACGACTGATGTTGCTGAAGGCTTATAGGAGAACAGAAGTAACGTTTCCCCCTTTTCATCTCTAAAGCTTTTCTGCCTTAGGCCTCAGCAGCCCTCCCTCTGGAGAACTTTAAGGGGGCGGTCACCACATCGGATGCAGATCAAATGAAATGTCAACATGTTTTCGGGATCTGCTGTCTTTTTTTTTCTCCCCTATCAATTTGGAAAACTTAATTAAAGCCATGCTTGAACCGATGCTGGTGTTCTGTTAACAGCAGAGACTACTTTGTATTTGCATTATCTGACAAACGAAACCCAGCATGATGCTGGAGCAATGCTCAGTTCTTCTGCAGGCTGAGTCCTGGCACGGGTCATCACACCTGCAGTGAGCCCGGCTGAACTCATTACTGCGCCGAGTGAGGACAAACCTTCAGGAGACGGAGCAAACCCAGGCGAGGCTGAAACTGAGCTGCTGTCATGGGTTTACATCTGCCGCGTGGCACAACTGTGGATCCCCAACATGTGACAGAAAAGGAAACAAGACAGCTGACAGGAAAAATGCATGGAAAGGAGAAGAAATCGGGTTTAAGGAGAGAGCCTGGAAATGCACTGGAAGAGGCAACCACTGTGAAGCAATTTGTTTGAAAGATGTGGATATTAAAGAGCTTCAGATCAGCAGATACTTTGAAACAAGTCTGCAACCAATTCTGTTTTTTTAATGACTTCTAAAAAACTGCTATATTTGATGTCACTGACTTAACAGGAACACATCTAAAAGAGACAAAAGCTTTTCTATTTCTAAATTCAGATAAAACTAAATAGTTGTTTTTGGGCTGAAGTGTGTTTGGACTAATTTCCAACACTCTGATGGTTCTAACACAAAGTTGGCTGCAAAGTCTTTATTGTTTCCCAATGTTTTGCAATGGCATGAAACAAGATTCAATTTTAGATTTTGATCATAATTTTGAGTGTTTTGTAATTGAATAATCTCCTCAATCAGTCACGAGATGTCTTTCCTAACCATACGGTCCTACTCTTCACTAATGTACAACTTCAAAATGAGGCTTTTTCTGGGTTGTCAAATTGCTGCAGTAGTTTAGTGGTTAGCTCTGTTGTCTCATATCTAGTCGGAATCCCAGCTGGGGTCTTTCTGCGTGGGGTTTGCATGTTCTCCCTGTTATTCATGGCTTTTCTCCCGGGACTCTGGTTCACTCCCACAGTCCAAGGTTAATTAGGTTATTTATGTTATACGATTAATTGATTATTCTAAAATGTCCCAAGGTGTAAAAGTGAGTGTGTAGCCTTGCAATAGATTGGCAGTCTTCAGGGTTTATCCTGCCGTATCCCAAAAATAGCAGGGATAGCCTCCAGAAACACTATGATGCCAAAGGGACTGATTGAACAGGTTTAGATAATGGATGGATGGGATCATTCAATTGGGGTTTTTCTCTGACACAACACAAAAATTAACCAAAACAAACATTTATCTTTTTATTGGGTATGAAGCGGCATCACAGCTTATTCAATTCGTTGAGCCTTTGGAAGAAGAAGATCCTCTTAGCAGAGGCCATGGACGGTTTCATCCAACAGATGATGTTTTAGGCTCAGTCTCTTATTTATTCTTTCTTTTTTATTTGGAGCCTTCTATTCAGAAACCAGATCTGAACACATTTGGTGGACTTGTGGTACAGTGTCTTTCACATCAATGGTCTAGTCCAGGGATAGGCAACTCCAGGCCTCCAGGGTGACTATCTCAGCATGATTTCTAGATATCCAAGCCCTACTCGTGACTGATTTTCTGGTTCAGGTGTGTCCAGCCAATTAGAACATGCCAGAGCAGGATATGTTGGCAAACATGTATGAACTCTTGCCTCGAGACCTTGAGTGATCTATCCCTGGTCTAGTCGTACCAAAGACTCTAAAAATGGGACCCAATGCCTCCCTTCTTGACACTCAGCATTAAAGGGTTGGATTAGGTGGTAAAGCCATGAAATGGTTCCCGAGCGCTACTATGTCTGCAACTCACCACTCCTCTGGGGACTGGATAAAATACGGAGAACAAATTTCACACCAATGTGTGTGACAGCTGAAGCTATGTTTATACTTCCAACACCTGGTCAATCAACCACTTTCAAGTAAAGTTTTTGTTGTTTTGCTTAGATATGCATTTTGAGCTTTTACAACTCATGTTCAGACATAGTTACACACATTTCCACGTGTTTTAGGGTTTTACGTACAAAACGAGTGGCCACTGAATACGCGTTAAAAGTTAAACCAGGTCAAACTTTAACCAATCAAGAACTCGGATTTGGTGACATAGTTCACTGAAGTGCCAACCGTTGGAAAACTGATCATAAAGGAGACAGTAAAATTTGTGACTGGAAATATATGACACCAAGTCTTTCCATTATCGGTATAGAGTTAGAGATTCACCCTGGTCTCCAGATTTCTAACTCACCTGACTCCAATCTGACAATCACCCACCTGCTTCTTAAGCTCCACACAGAGCACAACTCTTTACAAAGTATTGTTTTGTACCTCTCTGCCTACATTACCGCTTAATTCTGGACCTGATCCTCTGTTTCTGACCCTGCTTCATCTGTTTGCTTGCAGCCTGCCCTGACCCTCACCTGGACTCTGACAACTCTAGTCTCTTCTTGGATGACCCCATGCTTGTGATTGACCTCTGTCTGTCTGACCCTGATCTAGTTTTGTGGAGTTTTAGCTGTGCTTAGTTCCTGTCTGAACTAATAAGTCTGCTGTACGTGGAACCAGCTGACAATGGGACTTTAACCGAAACCATGCCTGTAAAGAATCAAAACCTTTAATAATTCAACTTTTACTTCTCTAAAATTCCATAGAGTGTTTTTGACTATATCTTTAAGTCCAGTCTCCAAATATATGAAGGTAAGAAAAACTTTTTTAACCATCCAAATTAAAAAAGAATCCTAACACTAACATGTTGTCGGTGTGTAGTCTTTCCTTTGTACACGTTTTGAGACATGTTTCTTTGTCCTCTGTATCTGTCGTGTTTACCAGACAATCAGCTATACATCTGGTCTTCTTATTTTAATTTAGTACCTTGTGAAGATGCGGTCTTTGGACCAAACCTTCCATATGTCCTCATCTGTTTTTGTATCTGCTTTTTTGGCAGTGCCATTTGATTTATGGCACAATATGTTTCTTTAGTTTTCCCCTGTGTGGACAGAGTGACACCAACATAGCTTTAAATATTATATTAGATATTTGATTAATGTTAGGCCTTTCAGCAAAAAATATAGCAGGTCCCAAATCTATTCACACAATCTAACAACCGTTTTTATGTTCGTGTACTTATGATCTAATAATATATAAGACAGCATAGTGTATGCAATCATTCTCAAAGGTAAAGTAGTAGTGACATTAAAGTTGACTCACATATATAGAAAATGAGCTCAATAGATGCTTTTATCAGAAAAGGGCCAAGGCTAAAGAGTTTGAAAAGAGAACAAAAGCTGAGAATACGCTCAGATATTCTGAAGTAGCCTCAGGTAGCACCAAGAAGGTTCTGATGTTGTGCCAAGAGAGTTTCTGTGTGGCTGCATCATCACATCGCCCCTGCAGCAACCGGAGCTCCTCTAAAAGTTACCCTTACGTCATCTACGCTTAATGTTCCCCAAAACTCATTCCCTCCCAGAGTGACGAAGAGTAACAGCTCTGTGCTTTAGGACGCTTTAAGAGTGAATTAAGGCAAAAAGAAAACTTGCGTGTGATGTTACAGATGGTTGGGTGATTTATCTCCGGAGTTCAAGCTGTTTCGTACAACACAAACTTTGTGTTGATTACTTGTAGACACTTTCATGGTGTGTTTGTTCATGAAGCAGAACAGGAGTAAGGCAACCAAAGACAAACACACTAAGTATGATTCATCCAAAAGTCTACTAACGTTGACAGATCAATAGTGTTTTTCCAAGGAAAGGAATCAGATTAAACCCTCACGCGCATTTTCCCGTTCGAAATCAATTAACAGTGATGCCACTGCTGAGAGATATCTCCCACAGTCCCTGAAATGATTTATATTCATCAAACAAGGACTCTGATTGTGAGCTACACTGCACAGTCAATGCTGCTCCTGTGTGAAGTGATAGAAGGAATTAACCTCTGGGCAGGTCAATTAAAGGAAGGCTTCATCATTTTTAAATCCATACGGCTAAATCTGCTTTATTACTCTCTCAAACTGCCTCTGTAGTCATAAAGAAATAGTTGAAGCTCAGCGCACTGGTGTCTGAGCCAAAGAAACAAACTGAGCTTCAAAAAAAGGGTCCTTGATGCTAAAGGACAACACCACTGACCCATCAAAGGAGAAGGCCAAAAGAACGGCTAGTAGTAAGGATATTTCAAGGGGTCCAGGACCACCAAATAATTGTCAAGTTATTATGAAAAATAAGTGAAAACCTTCAGCAATTTGAGCATACTTCATCTCAATAATAACGCCAAAAAATAAGGTTTTTGGATGCAAGAAGCCATCTGTGGAGCTCCCTGTCCACCTCTCTATCAGCAGTTGCATCACTGATCAAAGCTCTTCTGTTCTTGTTGCATAACTTGCATAAAATGTCTGCATCTATAAAAGAAAGATTATCCCCTTCCTTCTTTCTGAAAAAAAAAAAAAAAAAAAAGATAGCATAAATAAATGCTGCGTAGTTCAATGTCCCAATCAGTTTACAGCATCATCAAATTACACAATATGAAAAGCAGTTAATCTTTATCTTTGTGAGATACTTTGAAATTTTTAATTATTGGAAAATAAAACATTTCCTTGGTACTGATTTGTGTGTTACACAGATTTTGGTTATTGTTTGTTTTCTCTTGTAAATTAATTTATTTTATTTTTTTTTTTTTGGGAGAATTCAGTGCTTTAAGTGGGCCGGTGCGCTCCGGTGCTGAGCACCGGGACTTCTTAAAATCTCACGTCGGAGCACCGGCACTTCTCACCTAGCTAGGACCGTCCGGTGCTCTGATTAGATCAATTTAGACTTGAGTATGCAGAGGAATCACGAGGTGCGCGCAAGACATCCTACACATGAGAGATGATACTGTGCTAAATTTCTTTTATACCGCTCCGCGCGCTGTTCCGACAGTACAACACAAGCTCCTCATTATCCTTCCTCTCTCTCTCACTTATGGTGCAAAAAGAAGTAAACACATCCAGCGGTCTCCAGATTTCTACTCTACGCCGTCAACACAAACTTGTCTGTGCAATGTAATAAGCAAAAGAAAGGACTTTAGCGTGAATGAAAACCCAATGATGATCTCGTGGCTACGGGGTGTTAAAAGAACGCGGGTGGAAACGGAGGCGGACTCACAGACTGACGCCTCACACAGCCAGGTAATGACCATAGACTGTATAAGAAATAACTGGACAGAGCAACCCCCCTCCTTCCGTGTTCATATAGGAAGTACCACTGGGTTGCAAAAAGGCCAAAGTCCCATTGACTTACATTGGGAAACAGTCAGTTATTTCTCAGTCATTTTAT
>NC_050519.1:8176072-8185320 GCF_002922805.2 Oryzias melastigma
AATATTTACATTCAAGATTCTATTTTATGTTTCGACTTCCGATAAAGAGAGCACCGCCACTTCTGGTTGTCCACTTAAAGCACTGGGAGAATTTATTGCTTTTGTTATATATTTTCTTTGTTTACTTTTATGTTATACTCCTTGATTCCCCCAGACTCAACGTGGGCGTAACAGAGCAGCAATGCAGACACAATTATGAATTTCACAACACACTCTCAGTAAAATGCATACATATTCCACCGGTTTTGGCGTATATTATACACGGTATTTCCCAAATCGTGGCATATGTACGCATTTTACTGGGACTGGGCTGGAATTTCATCCGGAGAACCTTGAGTTGACCAACCCAGTGACCTGCTTGACTTTTTATGGTCAGTGATATTCTGATATCAGAGGTTCTAAACATCCTTCAGAATGAACTAATATGCCAAATATTTATCATTTCTGGGGCTTGGAAGGAGGGCAACTGTCAAGCTCCGAGATGCCAAATTAATATTATTTATTTTTCTGCATATTTGGTCTAAAAGGTGCCTGATTTTAAAATATATTGCACATTTGACAATAAATACATCTTGAATTAAATATTTTAACCCTTTGACTATGTTTTCTGTAAGTGCATGCCATTAATTTAAACAAGAAAAGATTAGAAATAAGAAAATCAGCTTCAATAACTTGATTTTCTCCGAAGTTTGAACCTTAGCAGGAAGTTTTACCTCGTCAAGGTGAATGAATAATTCAAAAGAAGCACAAATATTTTTCTGAAAGCTGTCTTACTCAGTCACTCATTTTTTGAAGTGTTGGCAGGATGTGAAATTACAGGAGTAGCACTGATAAGCAGCAAATCAGTGTGTGGTGACTAAAGCATTTCTAAGGTAAAAACTCCACTAAGAGAAATGTAATAATAATAATAATAGCAAAAATCTGCAAGTGAGTTGACGCTCATTAGTTGCAAAGCCGCTTATGAGAGCCGCCACACAAAATAACAAGGTCAGTGGTAGATTGGGAAGCAGCAGCACCGAGGATCAATAAATCAAGAGCTAATGGACACAAGAAGGACAGAATTTCATGGATATATTCTTCAAACAGCAAGAAAAAGAGAATTTTAAAGTGGTGCTCCAACTTAATTCAGACCTTTCTCTCAACCTTGTTCATTGATTTTGGAATAGATTCTCTAATTCTCAACAGTCTTTGAGGCAGCTTTTCAGCACACTGTCAAAGCCTTGCTACAAAACAAAGACCTGGAGAAACTATTTCAATCATTTTTGAGGGGAAAGAACCAATGTGTGTTTTTATTATTTCACTCAACAAGCAAAAGTTCGAAATTTTATCCTAGTATTAATTGCTAAATCTTTAAAATATTGCTGACAATTTGTTCGATCTTGGTGGTGGTATCACTTCCTGTTTTAGACCAGCAGCTTTTTTTGCGGAGAGTTTGACCACAGCTCCTCCAGAAAGCCTCAAATAACAAAAAACATCACGTGAGTGTCAGCTCTGCAGAAGGAAACAGTTGCTGATGAGAAGTCAGAGGAGAATTGGCAGAGCGTTTGAAGCTGACAGAAAGGCTACGCTGAGTCAAATAACCACGCTTTACAACTGCGCGGGGCCGAACAGCCGCTCAGAATACACAACAAGTTCAGCCTTGAGGCAGATGAGCTGCAGAAAAAGAACAAAAAAACACCACCACAAGCTGTACTGCTGTCCACACGAACAGATATCTAGATGTTAAAAACTAGTTGAAGACTAAAAATGGTTCCATCATAACAATGAGTTTAGTCATGACGCATCTGTACTGCAGAAATTGTGTTTTTTGGTAATTGCAGCTTGAAGCAAAAGACATAATTCCTAAGTCAAGTGGAATCTATGCCTTTTAAAAATGCAAACTAAACGTGATACGACGGATTCTCATAAAGACGTTTACTAGCATGTTAGGAGCAGTAAACATCAAATCTGATTAGATCATTTAATGTCTTTTTTTCATGGAGACAAATATTTATTTTGTTTTATTCCCTAAAACTTTTCTAGCTTACCATTCTGTAATATGATTACATGTTTCTAATATAATTGATGGTTTAAAGAGTGTTTTTAAATGGATTATTTGCATATTTTAAAAGCTTTAACACATTTTTTTGCAGAATTAATGACTGAAAAACAACAAAGCTAAAAATCATTTTGGTATAATTATAAATTTAGTACAAATGTCCTGTGTTACAAGTTTTCCTCTGGTGTACTTTGTTTTCTCCCAGTTACCCTGAAGGCATCACTGCTCCTGGCTGCTGATTTATGTTCTCCTGTGGTGTTCTTGATCTGATCTTTTGGACTTGAGCCTGACCCCTGTTCGGTTTGTGTATCTCAGCTCTCAGACTCCTGCAGCTTTGACTCTGCGGCTGGATTCCTTGTGTCGTTGTACAGTAGATTCTGAATACCTGCGAATCCTCACTTGCTCAGTAACTGCTTATGCATGGTCGTGCTTACTCATCCACACATGTGGGCGTCTCTCCTAAATTTTTCAGAGAGACACTCTAAACTGCGCCCTCCAAGCACGAATTAAACCATTTTCATCTTTTGATAAACTTTCATTTTTGGGAGGACTTACCTGAGCTGTACCCATCACAGACAGAGGGAGGTCGCTGTTGCTGCTCCTTTCAGCTTTTCCATTAAACAAGAGTTATCGATAAACTTTCCTAAAACGTGTCTCTTAAGTTTGTCTTATTGATCATAATTTAGTTTGAATTCTATCTATAAAAGTTCCCTGATGTGCTTTGAAAAATAGTTTCATAGCATGAGCTAATTTTGGTCAAAACATAGATGTCCCACTGATTTTTGTGACCAGAAAAGACACAACTGACATATAATCATGTTTACATTGGATTACTTTCCTGCTTTATCTTAGCACTAAAAAAAAAAAATCCTAGAAGGTCACACACCAATAATAGCAAAAAAGTAATTCTGATTCTCACAATGATATGCAAATTATGTTTGTAGCCATGTCCCTTCTAATTCAGCCACATTATCTAAAGAGGGCGATGGTTGTAGACAAGATGGCGCCTGACATCATCAGCAGGAGGCAGAAATTATACAACTTACCTAAACCCCAAGTGTTTAGAATTGTCGAAAGACTTTTATCAAAGCTTAAAAAGCCAGAAAAAAAAGTAATAAAAAAATGATTTGGGAAAATTATCATAGCATTTAGCTGTTGCACACACACAAGTAGTTTGTAGTTCTACTACTGAACCGCAGAGGCGGGGCTTCAAGCACTGAATGATCCTTTTTGTGCATGTGTGGCAGGTCTGGCCCTGGGCTGATTGGTGCCCTAGGCGAAAAGGGATTATGGTGCCCTTCACCCCACCCCACCAGCAGGCAACCCCCTCACAACACTACCACTACCATTCAGAACAGAAACAACATATCTGCGTGGAGTATGTTTGAATAAATAATTATTGTTTAAAATATTTACCTCCTAGTTGGGATTTTGATTGATGTACTTTGTGTTTAGAGGCAAGAAACCCAAAGCACAACTTATCAAGCATAGTAAGTGTTAAAGGGTAAAGATTTTAATTGTTGAAGGTTTAAAGATATCCCCCAAAAAAAAAAAGTATGCCAAGTACATTTGTTTTTTTGACCAAACTGCAGGGGGCGGGGCTAATTTCCAAGCCATTGTATGTAAATAAACAGACAAAGCTCTTTTTCCTCCTCTTCTTTCCCTTTTTTCCCTTAAAGCCATCCTTCAGGGCTTGTTTTGCTGCTTTTTTCATCCTTAAAAGTTTAAAGAAGAACTAACAGTGGCAGCACCGCGTGTCCCTCATTTCCCCTACCTAATAACTTGGACAAAGTTATTGATTATGTCAAACTTTTGAGTTTTTTAATTACTTTTTTCATTTATAAATTAAGTTGAGTTTCATAGTGTTAAAAAAATACAATAATTGGGAGTTGGTGCCCCATTCAGCAGATGGCACCCTAGGCAGCCGCCTAGGTTGCCTATGCCCAGGGCCGGCCTTGATGCATAGTTCCTGAATTTACCAACAAAGTCACCTATGACCCCCCCAGTGGCCCACATAAGGCTATAAAGTCACATAACACCAGGAGTGTGGTCCCAAGCAACCAGAGGGACCGGGAACTCTGGCGGTCATCCAGGATTCGTAGAACCGTAGATACAGAGGTAACTTTACTGTTATTTTGAGCGGCATGACCAGATTTCCTGTTATGGTCGAGGACTTCCGGTTCTCGACGTTGATTTCTGAAGTCAAGTCCTATTGAAATTATTTGCACTGTCATCTACATTCTGCTATTTACTAACAACAGTCCGGGTTTGTTAGAATATTTTAGTCAATTTTACTGTTTTTTTTTTTTTAGATTATATTCTGGCATTTATGCAAATGAAATCAGAACCATTGGAAAGTGTTTTAAAATTACATCCCATTCATCTCAGAAAGAATACTTAAAAAAATACAAACAAATATAATTTTGGAAAATGTTCATTACTTGCAAAAAAAATCTGTCTTTTCTATTTGGCCCCTCCCCATTAATATCAATTAAATGTACCCAAATGCTTGTAATTTAACCAGTGGCTTTCCTAAACTTAACGATTATTCATGCGAAAGAGTAACATATGTTGCTGTGAGCTGCCGAAGTGATGAATTTAATTTGCCTTCTTTCTCCTGCTTTATTCCTCCTCGCCACATGCTGTCCTTTCACCCGGCGACCTTCCTCTTCCTGAGACTCTGCTGGAGCACCCGAGTGCCAGCTCCTGTGAATATATTTGATCTACAACCACCATACTGGCCCCCGATGAGGCTACAGCTTTCTTTCATATCCTACCTTCTCCTGTGACACCTGCAAACTGACCAATCAAGTCTTGATCTTTTTGTCAGAAACCCCATTGTGCATGCATAATCTAAACAGCAAAAGAACATCAATTTGCAAGCCTTTCCAAAGTATATCTAGAGTCAAAGGCTGTTGCTTATTCTGCTTATATTTATTCCCAAAGTAACCGCCACCCACTTCACTGGGAGAAAAACAACCTCAGGTGCTGTTTGCTTAAGATGTATGTTCAAAAAGCTGCAGTGCTACAAAACCATGCAAACCCCCAAGTTTGACTGGAGGCTCAGAATATCTCTTGAATGTGGAACTCAGGGATCTGATTCATTTATGCAGCGGAGTCACAGTGGACAGGAGCTCAGTTTGGCCCGAGGAAATTCCTCCTGATTCCGGCTGTCAGTCTGTCAGTTTTGTTTCTAGCTGAAAACTTCAATTACCTCTGGAATACTTCACACCATTTTCAGCTTTGAACTAGAGTTGATGAAAATTAGAGAGCGTAAAAACATCCCTGCTTCTCATCATTTGAAATGGGAAAGAAATCACACGAAAGAAGAAGTTGCGCCTTTTTTTTTATTGGCTTGTCTCCAGGTCAGCCCATGATACAAACATATGTTCAGCTGCTGTTTATTTGTTGTGTTAGACCAGCTGGTCTCTTCTTGTCAAGGTCATGTGTTATATCAACCGCATCATGCTAAAGCATCTGTAATTACCGAGCACAAATTTCACACACACACATGCAAATACTGAGGTAATTAGGTAGCAGATAACCCTGAGCAACACTTAGTCACTACGGAGGAAGAAGATTTATTGGTGCATTTACAGGCTATTTCAGGCTATGCTAACTCAGGCTTTTTTTTTTAATTAAACCCAGAAAACACACCCATTGATTGTAAACACTATATACTAAGTTTTATTTACAGTACAGTAAGAATCTTACAGTAAATAAGGGAAGTTTGCGTGTGATCATAAGACCCACTGGTCTCTAGAGAAATTATTCCATTCCTGTTTTTTTTGGCTTCATGATAATAATTTAGTTTAAATGTATAAAAATATAAAAAAAGGTTTTAAGATCCAATTGTAAGCATGTTCATTTTTCAACTCAACATTGTATTGAATTTTCTATTAGGGGTAACTTGGGGATTTGCTCCTGCATTCAGATTGCACTCCAGTCATATTTTGTGAAGTCGTTTCCAGTAGTCTTTTAATTATAATTATGCCATTTTAAACTTTTTTTTTTTTTTTTGGAAAAACTGTCAAATTTATAGGATATAGTTTCTGCAGAGCAGCAGGAGTTCATTAGAAATTCACCTTTGAGTTGTGACCATTGGTGTGAAGTAAGCCTGCTCTTACTCCCCATCATCCCTTTGTTTGAAATCTCTCCCGTTAGCTTTCAGCCTTAAAACAACCAAGCTAATAAGCAACAAAAATTGTGAACAATATTGGAGCTATCCAGCTGTACAGTTTTGGGCCAGATACCAGCTCTGACTGGGAAAATGACGACATATCTAGTCGTCTACAAGAGGATGCATCGTAATGGAGCGGAGCAGGGGGTTTGTGACGTACCATTGCAAGTTCTACATCACGCTTACATGATTTTTCAAACAGCATTTTTTTTTCCATCTGGTTCCAATTCACATTTGAACAAAAAAAATATTCAGAAATATATTATTAATGTATGTCCCTCATCATCAGAAAAAATGCCCCAAGAAGATGTTAAAAGCTCTTTTTTCCATCTGAGTGAGTCTTTAAACTGGCTTAAATCTAGACAAAGACAAAGATCACCTTAATTCACAGAAACAAGATAGTATTTATAAGTAAGATTATTAGAAATCCTACAATAATTCATATTTTGTGTCTTTTGGATCCCTTCTTAACCCTTTTGTGATTTTGATTTTCTGTTTTACAGATGGGTCAAGCATGACCCCACCCACCAATGCTCCAAAATAAAGCATTAAATTCTAAATCTAAAATATAGTATGGATCATGAAATGACCATAACCAAAACTTAACAGGTTTGAGGGATTTAGATTTAACTCAATTGATTTATTTTTATACACAGTACAAAGGAAGTGTGAATATGTAGATATACATGTGTGAATTAAAGATTGTTTGCGTGTGACCTTTGAATTTTTCCTGGTGTTTAAACGCTTTTATCATTCATGGGTCAAAAATGACCCGTAACACAATCTGCTGTACAGCCCAGATTTGATCAAACAAAGCATCACTTTTTCTAATGATGGAGGCTCTTTAGGCCTTGTGCTTTAATAGGCATCTTCACATTAAAGGTGGGGTCATCTGGACCCTATAAGAGCACTCTGAACTTTTTTTTTTTTCCAAGCATTTTTTATCTTCACTGGCGTCCATGGCAGACATAAAATCCTTTCAACCTTTGTCCACCTTTGTCATGGGAGGGATCACACATCAGT
Organism: Oryzias melastigma; assembly: GCF_002922805.2. Lineage (NCBI taxonomy): Eukaryota > Metazoa > Chordata > Actinopteri > Beloniformes > Adrianichthyidae > Oryzias > Oryzias melastigma. The sequence continues at coordinate 8,183,314 of NC_050519.1, forward strand.
ATAAGGGTGGGGTCATCTTGACCCCATAAGGAACCACAAGGGTTAAGAATAGCCATAATATTTCAAGTTGGAAAAGTATGGGTTGAGGTGTTTTTTTCTATCACTAAACCAACACATTCTCATTCCCAACTCGTCATATATTTCGTTAAGGACCGCTCCCTTCAAAAATTGACATTTTGGGTGTCCCTAATTCATTTTTTTAAATGCTGGCTTTTCCCATTAAATGTAGCGGCTGGGTGGCTCAGTGGGCTAGGTGAAGGGCTGGCAACGCAGAAGCCCTGGGTTCGATTCCCAGGGGTGTCCACTTATCCCCACCCAGATTGGGTCCTCAGGCAAGACCCTTGACGCTGCTGCCTAACTGGGTCCCTGTGCCCCTCAAGTACAGGGTTGTGTCAGGAAGGGCATCCGGCGTAAAAACTCTGCCAAATCACTGATGCGAAACAGTGGGTGCTGTTACGCTGTGGCGACCCCGAAAGGGATAAGCCGAAAGTGAACTACTTTTTCCCATTAAATCAAGGGTTCCCAACCTCCGGGCTGTAAACCGGAACCAGTCCAGTACCGGGATGTGGAGTGAACCGGTACCCTAACCCTAACTTGGTACCGGTTTACGCCCAGTACCACGTCCGGTGCCTGGTTAGGGTACCGGTACTGAATGCATCCCGAGAACCAGTCCATGTTCGGAACCACGTCCTGAAGGTTGTGGACCCTTGATTGTACAAACAGCCAGGGTGTCAAAAAAACGACACCCAAAATGTAAAAAGTGACTTGAAGGGGTCCTTAACCAAACGTCAATATGTGACGATTTGGGGATGAGAATGTGTTTCCTAAACAAAATAGTGGGTCACTTTTACCCATTGATTATAACAGAAAATAGTCTCAAATTGGTGATGAGTGTGTGCAGAGACTTTAGTCTGTAGCATAGACGGTGCTCATCAAGAGAATTAAAATAATAATATTAAGGTTGTTTACAGCAATCCCAGGAAGGAGTTCTTGTGCTTGTCTTAACTTATATGTTGCCAGTTATGTGAACGTCAACAAAAAATGTACCCACATGTAACGCAGTGATAAGAAGCCTAATGTCTAAACAAATGTGCAGATTGGATAAGGTAGAGAGCTGTGAATTAATGAAGGGCTAAATCCGACCAAAAGCTGCACAGGCACTTCAGACACAGTCCCTGGTGGAGGCTGTTAAGAAGCTGAAGTTTTCCAAATTCAATGCTTAAGTTGGGTGTTCATGTGTGTGTTGTGTGTTTTAACTTGAATGATGAGATTTAGAAAATGTATAACCATGTAAAGCTGTGTCTACAAAGCAATCATTTTAGCTACATTTTTCAGTCGTCCGTCTCACACACAGAACCGATATGCTCTCACTTTAGTCAATCCAGTTGTCTGCAGGCGTCACGGCTCGCGATTCACTTGTGTTTTACACACGAAAACACAACCTAGAGGGGGATTTATGCTTCATGTTGCCTCTGCTGTGTTTTATGCACACGGCAACAGTGATTTAGGACTGCAGACTGAACACTTCCAAAACTCATTTGACCTACAAATCGGTAACTGTGCCAAGCGTGAAGGCATACACAGGATGCTTTTTTTTTTTTTTTTAATCTTCAGCCTTTTTTTTTCCCACATTCATGTATTCTTACATGAATCTGTCTAATCCAGGTGTCAGCAACCTTTAACAGGAAAATAGCCATTTGGGTTCATTATCCACTGATCAAAACCTAAAAGAGACGCATGGAATTACTTTAGTCTTTAAGAAATTTGGATTTGCATTCATGACCTTCTTATTGTTTTTTTTTTTTTTTAATAAATGTGAATTAAGTGAAGTATTCTTGGTACGAACAAAAGCAAAAATTTAAAAAGAAAAACTATCACGTCTCAAAATGAGATTTTTATTTTTACCTTTTACCTTTAGTAGAGGCCAAATTACAGACAAAGCTAGCTTGTTGCTCAATTTAAAGCTAAGCTATAAATTAGCCTAAAAACCCCAGTAGATAACAAATA
>NC_050519.1:8185433-8189761 GCF_002922805.2 Oryzias melastigma
AGTTACTAGCTGAACTCCAAATTAACCCAAAATTCCTCAGTAAACTAAATTATATATTGCAATTCCAGTACAATCTTCTTAATTGGAACACATTATTTCAAAATTAAATGCCACAAAACTGATGAACTGTCATAACTCAAACACAAAGAAACAGCTAAAATGTGATAAGATCAATGGGTATGCTGCTTAAATGCACTTGTCAGGGGTATTGACATTTTACATCGCTCTCATCTTATGCATGCAACGAAGCGTGGAAGCATCAAATGAGGAGTGCTAAATGATGGACATCAATTATGGGTTGCAGTTATTAACTAGCTATAAAGAGCTACTTTAAGAATTGAGCTCCAAATGAAGCAGCCAAAGAGAAATCATTGGAGCGGGTGAGGACGGCCATCAAAATAATTCGCTAGAACACAATGAGAGCCTGTGTGCAGAAGTTAAAGAAAGTTCTGGAAAACCATGTGGAGAGAGCAAATATGACTGATAGCACGATAAGCTAATCCTTTCTCATCTTTGCATCTTACTGTAAACAGATGGTGGCTTTTGGTAAAGCAATTAGCTGCTTCAAATTTAGCTCATGTTTTGAGATGTATGTGTTGTGGAATAAAGCGACGCGGGAGCTGTTTATGCACCAGCCTCAACACTGCAGATGATTAGATTATGAAACTTTAATGTTAGCTGCATATAATGCTGTAATTAGCACAATGCATTTGCAAAATTAGGAAACTGAAGAGATGGTAAAGAGTACTCCCGTCTTAGTAACAAAAACAACATGAGGAGAGTAAATGGGTTCTTGTGATCTACTGCAATAAAGCAGAATGGCTAAAAAAATCTAATCCCATCATATCTGGACCTAATCAGCCACAAATCGGACAAATGAACTGAAGAACTACGTGATTACTAATAAAATAAGCATATTTATAATTCAATTTTTTTTATATAGCCCAATATTACAAGACGGTTGTTTCAACGGAGTTCACATAGGTAATTGTACAAAAACATAAAATCTCTCATGGATAAAAAATAAAAATACAAAGTGGATGATTGTTACACTGAACAGACTAAACTAAACTGGGTATCCCTGCCCTTAAACCCTCTTTCTCAGTAAGGATCAAATCCTGAAGAAAAAACACTTTCTGGGAGAGTAAAGAAGAGCCCTCAAGGAAGTCAATATGAAGGAGGGATCTTCTCCTAGGATGGACAGGGAATGTACCAGGACTGCTGAGGAAGAATTAGCTTATCAAACAACCACAGGTTTGAATAGTGTAGCTGATGGGCTTCATTCAGATGGAACTGGGAAAGCTGGCAGCACAAGTCGAGCCAGAGGCAAGGTCCACTGCTAATGACACGAGGACAAGTGGTCCTTCATTTAAATGAAACTGGGAGACAGCTGGGGACCCGAGAGGAGCCAGAGGCAAGGTCCACTGCCTAGGATTGGAGCACAGAAAATATTTCATCCAGATGGAACTCGGGGTACAGGTGGGGGCATAAGTCTAGCCAGTGGTAAGGTCAAGGGCCAAGGACAGAAGGACAGGCGGTCCTTCCTTGAAATGAAACCGGGAGACAGCTGGGGACCCGAGTCGAGCCAAAGGCGAGGTCCACTGCCAAGGACAGAAGCACAGGCGATCCTTCATTTAAAGGGAACTGGGAGACAGCAGGGGATGCGAGTCGAGCCAGAGGTCAGGTCCACTACCAGGGACAGGAGAAGAGACAATTCTCCATTCAGATTAAACTTGGGGACAACTGGGAGTGGGAGACAAGCCAGAGGCGAGGTCCACTGCTAATGACACGAGGACAAGTGGTCCTTCATTTAAATGAAACTGGGAGACAGCTGGGGACCAGAGAAGAGCCAGAGGCGAGGTCCACTGCCAAGGACTGGAGCACAGACAATCCTTCCCCCAGATGGAACCGGGTGACAGCTGGGGATGCGAGTCGAGCCAGAGGTCAGGTCCGCTACCAGGGACAGGAGAAGAGACAATTCTCCATTCAGATTGAACTTCGAGACAGCTGGGAGTGCGAGACAAGCCAGAGGTGAGGTCCGCTGTCAAGGACTGGAGCACAGACAACCCTTCCCCCAGATGGAACCGGGTGACAGCTGGGAGTGCGAGACAAGCCAGAGGCAAGGTCCGCTGTCAAGGACAGAAGCACAGACGATCCTTCATTTGAATGGAACTGGGAGACAGCTGGGAGTGCGAGGTCAGGTCCACTACCAGGGAGTGGAAAAGAGACAATTCTCCACTTAGGTGGAACTTGTGGATAGCTGGGGGTGCGAGAGGGTGAAGTCCACGGCTGAGGACAAGAGATGAGCCACCTGGAATCTGGAACTCCCCACCTCCACTCCCCCCAGGGAGGGACAACACATGAATCACACTGCACCAAACAGAGGCATGGACAACATTGACATGTTTGTGTAGCGCACATTGAAGAAATGTGGTCAGCAAATCATCATTTTTGGAAATTGGACATTAAAATTTGTATTAGTTGACATCACAATTCATTTTACAATATGTTACATATCATGATTTGTGGTTGCCAATCCCATTCATAGTCGTTTTTGTTTCATTTTGTACGATTTCATACGATTCACTGATCTAAAATCGATCCACGACAAATTTAGCTAAATATTCAACCAGTCTGAGCCAGAGATAGATACCTGGGTATCCTTTTATTTTTTTGCAAAATAAGGAATAGGTGGATTTGATTCAATTAACAACTTGCCTCAAACAGATCGATCTAATTGGATTGTAGGAAACTAAATCGATATTTCCACTAGATGTTGCACCTCTAATTGACATATAGAAGTAGAAGATCTTGTTCTTCTGCACACTTCTGGCCAGCTGAGGTTAGGGGCAGAATGGAAGAAGCGCCGTCCAATCCTACAGCTGATGGCGTGAAACAGTGCTTCAAGAGCTGTGTGCAGCAGCTGGGAAGAAGGTGCTTTGTTAAGGGTCAGCACACTCTGCAGGAGGCGGCAGGTCTGCTGTTTGGTGTGAAGAAACAGTTCTGAACTGAGCACCGACGATGACATGCACTTCCTTTTTGGAGAATCCTGGCACACCTGATGTCATGAAACGGTGGAGCCAAAAAGATTTCCTGGTTTGGAAAACACACGAGTTGGAACAGACTCTGCACAAAATACTGGGATTTCTTTTGCACACACAAAGCATCTGTGTGGTTTTGATTTTATAAGTGGCTTAGCAACTGACTGGGATTACAAATGTGTGACATACTTTTGGCTTTAGGCATTTTGTATGTAAAATTTTGATCAAAAATTTGTCTTCAGAAGATCATAATTTCTTCATATTTGGACATAAATGTGAATCTGAAAAAAAAAAGTGAGTATCGGTCTAACAAGTAGTGAACTTGAAAAATTGAAGTACTTCTGCCAACTTGTTTGAAGTCTTGATCTATACTGTCAAACTTTAATTCTGCTCAGATATTTTTTATTAAACATTTGGTTAAATCATCTGATCAAAAATCAGTTTTTATTTATATATAAAGTGAAAAAAAGACTGCGTCCTTCAGTTTCTGTAAAGTTGGGCTTTAATAAAATAAAGCGAATTATTGACAAAAAATATTCAGCCCTCATAGTTCCTTTAAGCAGTAAACAGAGTCAAAATCCTTGAAAGCAGACTGCAAATGTGTTTATTTTTGGGGTTAAATCTAAGTTTTTGAACAAATTCGATGAGAAATCGCTACATTTTAAAAACGGTCTCCAGTGGTTTTTGCTTGGTTTGCACTAAATTCAGGAAGAAAAAGATAAAGCTTTGTCAAAATGTGGCAACAACCCTTTGATTCCAAAATGAAACTCAGAAAAGAACAGCAAGAACTCTTTCAATTCACTGGAGTGTTTTCATTTTCATTTTTTACAATATTTGTTTCATCTTACATGGTTAAAAAATATGTTTGCTTTTTTAAAATACTTTTTTTACTATTGCCTAATTCCAGACCTGTAAGTATTACAGGTACAAATACCAGCGAATTTCAGTATTTTTTTTTTCCAAACAGCAGCTATGCTTTTGTGTTCCCTAATATCTAATTTCAATAAGATATGGAGGTGTTGTATTACATATAGGCAGCCTGAAACCTTAACAATAAGATTTAAATAGATTATTTGAAAAAAAAAAGTAATATAACTATAATTAATCAGAGGTTTTCGCTTTCTATAGCATCATGTATTTAAGGGCAGCAAGCTCCACTTTCCTACTTTTGCTTTATCATTTCTAATATTTTTGACCTCACTTTTTTAATAATTCTAACATGATGGGTATTGAACAATAAAAAAAAAAAACATTTAAAAAAAAAGTTTTTTTTTTTTTTTTTTTTTT
>NC_050519.1:8189767-8226897 GCF_002922805.2 Oryzias melastigma
GAGGGAAAAAAAATAGTCAGCAAAAAAATCTTTTTGGAAAGCAGCACACACCATGAATGTTTTCTTTTATTTGGGGTTCTTCTCCAAAACTCTTGTACTGTTATGGGATTTTTTTTGGACTAGTCCATACAAACTGCTCATTTGAAATCCATTGACAGTGAATTTTTAAGCCGCAGCCAGATTTTTAGCAGCCATGTTGTATTTATTTATTTATTTTTTTTTGCCAGAATCTTTTGGCGTTGCTTTGCCTCGAAGCAGGAACTTTATCAATTATCCTTTAAGTGGATCAAATAATGAAACACTTTTTACACATTCTTTTGTTGTTGTTGTTATTACCATAAAAATGCAACAATGTTTTTTCTACTTAGTTAAAGTTCCCGAAAGATTTTATATATTTTTCTGCAGTTAAACTCCAAGGGGTCATTGTGGGTCATTTGTTTCCGATCACGAGAAAGCAAACTTTGGAAAATAAGAAAACAATTTAATTACAGATGATTGTTACTTGTGACAGTTGACGACCAGTTATATTGTCACACTCAAAATATATGTTATTGCTCTGCATTCAAATTATACATTTATTTGAGTCTTTGTGTGTGATTAAAAAAAAAAAAAAAAACGTTTTATTTTGTTTACTTTGCATAATAAAGGTTGTTTTTGCTTTTTGACACTTATATGTATTTATCAATCGTAAGTCCCCTTGAGATGTAACATAAAAAAAAAGATAAACTTTATCAGTTCTATATTTCTCCTTGAGAATGTTTTCCTCTGCATAAGCTCCTCATGGGAACCCATCCTGGGCAGCACAGTTGGGGGTTACATGCCTTCCTCAAAGGTACTTCTGCAGCCTCAAGGCCACAGCTGCCCCCAGTTGGAAATTGGACTTCCATTCTAGCCCACACTAAAGCATAACTAGCAAAATGAAAATTCTGTGCAATACATTGGGAGCACTAATCTGTGGTCCTTTTTGAAAACTCTTTTTATTGCAAAAGCCATGTGGATGTGGCACCCACAAAATGTAAGCTCCCCATTTACCGGCCTCGCTTTAGCATTAGCATACAGATTGACACGTCTATTTAAAGTCTGTTGAACTTTATAATCAACATCACATATTTTTACTCCATTTCAGTACAAGACTCCAGATCACAAAAATAATTAAACAAAACCTTCTCTTTCATTCGTTATGTTGCAACATGGATCAAGGACAACAACTCTTAAACTTTATATATCAGAACAATAACAGAAAAAAGCAATACAAACACTATTTAACATGCAGAGCTTTAGAAGAGTCTCCCTGGATTTTATACCAAAGGTGATTTTTTTATTTCAGTGACGACAATAGTTGCATCTGAATCTGTGAAAATAGATCCTTGCCACTTTGTTTCTCAGAAAGCATTGAATCATAATGCATTCAGCTAAACCTCTGACCTTTTAATTATAATTGTAGATGCTTTTGTTGCTGTGTAATTTCATGCCAAAGTATATGAGCGTATTTTATTTTTTTTATTCCTATTCATTGCAGAGTCTAACCTGCACAGCCTTTTGTCAAGGTTTTGTCCGGATACCAATCATTAGAAAATATTAGTGACACATCCTGACTGTTATTATGCAGGAAGGTGAACTTTGAGGTTTTAATGGATTTCAAAAGAATAATAAATGGAATAGCCGTTCTGTTAGGAGTCTAAAATATAAAATGAGTCACTAATGGAAATGGACACTTTGTGAGAAACATTAAGTGTCACACAAATAAAGATTAGGGAGCAGATGACATGAGAATCGATTCTAGTAGTCTGTTTTGTTAACTTTTATTTATTTTTTTTTAAGTAAGAATTATGAGTTTATTTTAGTTTTTTTTTTTTTTTTAGATCAAACCTTGAAAGACACACAAGTCTTTTGCAAAATATTTACTGCAGCAAATGGAAAGTTCTACATTTCTTTCAGAACTCAATTTTATTCAGTTTTGGAATAAAAACATTTGCAAAATTAACTTTCTTTGCCTCTTCTTTTTCATGTGGGAGTCAGTATTTGTGCAAATCATCTCAAATATTTTATTGAAATTATATAAAACATGTAGCAAATTGTTAAGGGAAAAAAAAATCTATGAATTATCAGGAGTTTGTTTCTTTTATTGTGTGCTGATATTAGGTGAGAGGTGAGGGGTTTTATTTTTCTGTTTCTTTTTTTTTATTATTATTATTTTTTTAAGTTCATGTTAAGAATTTGAAAGCTGCTCCAACACTGAAGAGCACTGACTGACTGAGAACATGGCATAAATTAAAGATGACATTTTTATGTTCCAACGGAACAAGAAGTGTATTTCTGGCCGTCGTGCTCACCTCACTGTTATAAATAAAGTTTTTAATCAAAGAAAACGTTTATGCTAACAGAATAGCTGTGTTACTGGCACTTGTAAAAACGGCTTTTGGGTGGGAACAAAGTTTAAAGTTATGTTGAGGAAAAGGAGTAAAGTTGAGTGCTCTTCTGGGTAAAACTTAGAAGTAAAAACAAAAATATAATTTGCAAACGTATACGTCTATGAACAATAAAAATATAGGTTTAAGACTATGAAAATCACACAGCATAGAGAAGAGTTGTACTTGTAAAATGTGACACACATCAACGCAAACACAAGGACAGAAAAGGTAACTGATTTTACAAATAAAAGTAAAAGATATTTTTCTAAATCAAACCAAAAGCCAATAAAATCAAATCTAATTCAATTTAATAAAATCAAAGCCAATTCCACTAAAATCTAATCAAATCAAATGCAGCCAAATCCAATTCAAATAAATAAAATAAAATGTAATTCACTTTAATGCAATCAAATTAAAGCCAATTAAGTGCAATCAAATCAAATCAAATTCAATACAATCAAGTCAAATTGAAAACATTCAAATTAATTCCAATTCAAAGTTTGTTTAATTCAATCAAATCAAAGGCAATTCAATGAAATCAAATTAAATGCAGTCAAATCGAATCTAATTTAATTTGAAGCAATCAAATCAAAATCAATACAATCTAATCAAATTGAATTCAGTTCAATGCAATCAAATCAAAGCCAATTTAATTCAAGTCAATAAAATCAGATCCAATGTAATCTAATCCACCTAAATTCAATGCAGTCAAATCTAATCCAATCCAATCCAATTAAAAGCAACCAAACCTAATTAAGTTAAATTAAATCAAATTTATCCAAATTCAATCCAACGTAATTAAATCAAATCAAATACAATCAAATCAAATGCAATGTAATAGTTTCCACTGCAATCGATTCAAAACAATTACAATAAAATGCAATCAAATCAAATTACAAATCCACAAACTAGGAAGCTCTTAACATTAGACCCCCACAAACACACACACTCCAGTGCACAGACGGTCGGAAAGTTTTGAAAAAAGAAGGTTTAACAGATGGCTGATTACAAAACCCTTCTAGAGAGCACTGACTCAAATAAATGAAGAAACATATTAGAAAAACGTATCTAAAATAAATAATAAAAACAAACAAAAAAGGAAAATATCAATAAATTAAGTTAAACTCAGACATAAGTGGTCCTCACAAACCAGAATTTATCGATTCTGATTTACTGTTTTTAGAGATAGCTCACCCATCAAAAATGTCATTTTTAATTTTCATAACTTTGCATTTCTTAGTTTAAAGCATTTTTTTTAAATGCTAAAAGATCCCTTTAAAAATGCAATTTACTTTACATGTTGACTTTCCTTCATAGACAGACACTTAATATTGTTGATATATTAACCTACAGCGTTAAAATGCAAAACTAATTCTTTAAAAACGTTTATTTTGACAAGGTTTACGCCTGCCTGGATCTATCAATATTTTTATGTAATTAATTAATCAAAAAAGTCCCTCATGTAAATGTACAAATATAAATATGGTTTTGACAGTAAAGCAGCAATTACAGGAACATTAAGATCTATCCAATATCGCTTTCGTGGAGAAGCAGTGATGTTGAAAAGTTTTTACATCTTCTTTTTTATTTTTCTCTTACACTTCCTTTTTTCTGGTTGTTACTTTTTTTATACTTTCTTAAAATATCCTCTATATGTTATATTTATTCACTTAATTAATGAGCTAATTTCTCAATTTGGTTTGCTTATGAAATCCAGTTTGTTTTTTCCATCCCAAGGCGCAGGGTACTCCTTCTTTTAAATCTTTCCTCCTGTGCTAAATTACCAGATTAGACGTTTAGAGGGAAACCCAGCAGAGTGTAGATGATTGGGAATAGATCCTGCAGCTTTCTCGCTGCTCCTACAGGAAGTAATTTGGACGGGAAAAGGAGTAAGCACGAGAGAGGAGGCAACGAGGGAAAGGCTGGGCAATTTAGCACAGTGTATGCTATTTTCCACTCCATCATTAAACATGTACATCAGTAATTTATGAAGGAGCCCTTTTGTAACTCATGTAGTCCAAAAAGCAAAACATCCATTTTAGCTAATCAAAGTTTTATCTCATTTATGAATTTCACTCTGGGGTTAGATGTATGGTTTTAACCCATATGCATGAATTTAGCCCATTTCTCCGTCTGCACTGAGCAGACTTGTTCAGTCAAGCTCACAGTGACAGTTTGATATTGAAAATATCAAAGTTTGGGTTTAAGTTTGTGAGCAAATTCAACTATTTCACATTTTATTAAATATTCAATGCATTAAGTAAAGCATTTTAGGCCATTGGTATTAATAATTAATTTCTTAGCACAATAAAAAAAGAAAGATGGACGTGACACATTTCATCGATGGTAAAATAAAAAAAATCCTTTTATTTAGTTATTAAAATAGTTTTGTTAAAATTTACTTTATTATTGCTGCAATAAAGACAGATAATCTGTCACATCACCACAGTGGTGCTTCACTGCAACCAATCGCGTTGCAGATCCAAATGAACTGATGAGGCTTGAAGATTCTTGATAAAGATGCTAAACTTTTGATACTTTCTTACTTTTGGCCAATCAAATAGTAGAAAACATGCCACATATGTCACTTCCCAGATCATATCTGCTTAAAAAAAAAACACATGAATGTACATTTATTTAATTTTTTTTAAACATTTGTTTAGTTTCTGAATGCAACATGATGGGCAACCTATTAGGTTTGTTTTTGCCAATAAATTTTAAAAGGATTTGCGTAGTTTGTGTCTTTAACACTATTCATTCTACCAATATGGCAGAGAGGAAGTGCTTTTCTATTTCCCTTTTCAAAATAAAACTGGCACACAAGGATGCCTTTTAACTTAAAAGCACCACTTCAACGCAAAGAAAAAAAAACTTGTTAAACTAGCGGCACTATAGGGTTGGTTAATTGGAGTGACTCTTTTGGCTTGTAAAATACAATTTTAAGTCCTCTAAAAGTGTCTAAAAAATTCTAAATGTTTTTAAAGTGAAATCACAGATGCTGCGTTCATGCTGATCTTGAAAAGGCATTCAAGTGACTCTTCCAATGAAAAGTTAGTGCACATTTCAGGCTCAAATTTCTTGAGTTCATGCATTGATACATAGGTTTTTTAGTCATCTTTGGGGTTATTTGTACAAAATGAATGGACATTGAAAGTTAAACCAGATTAAAATTTGACCAATCAGGGACTCAAATTTGGTAGTGACATATGGATGAGGTTGCTTTGACTTCATGAAAGTGCCAAATGTTTAAAAAAAATGGATCTGGAGAAGAAATTAATAAGTTTGTGTTCAGGCAGAATGTAATTACATTAAGTCTTTCAAACACTGAGATAGAGCTGTGAAAGAAAAGGCCTTGAGCAATATTCAGGATATTTGCACCGCTTTGACATTTTGCACCAAACCTCTTCCAACTGTAGGTGGCGAAGATGAGCTAATAAACAGTAGAAGAAGAAGAAGAAGACACCCCTCGGTACTTGTCCAGTGTGACGCCATATGGTAAAAGTGTGTTAAAGAATGCAGGTTTAACACCATCTCGAATGCTTGTCGCATATCAGGTATGTACTTAGCTCCAGGCGAGTGTGAAACAACTGCAGCAATTAGGCCCGGTCCCACTGGCTTACACGGCCATGTCACGGCTAAAGCAAGGAAAAAATTTTATCCCCGTGGTACAGACGCTGTTAGCAGCAGATTGGTGGTGCTACGGGCGTTATACGGCCGCGGAATCGACACGCATACACGCGGAACTGCTCAAAAATTAAGACCGCGAGTGACTGCGTTTGGTACCAGCGGTACCGCCGTACAATGGCTGTGATGCCTGTACAACAGCAGTTTCAGTGCAAGATCGGACGCGCTTGGATGGCGAAATTCCACACTCGAATACGGCTGCAGCACGGCCGTCTCCCCGGCCAGTCTGCACTTGTACTGCCACTTACAGCATCTGTTTAGCGGTTGAGCGTGGGAGGACGCGCTTATCCGCGATTAGGGAGTGTTCTGGCAGAGGAATGTCGGTTAATGTATCACTGCTATTCCGCGGACATGCATAGAGTTGGCGCGTGTGGCAGATTTTCCAACTGAGGGGCCGGGCCTTAAAAAGCAAAACACAAAAAATGAGAGCAGAAGGCCTATAACCACAACCTCCCAAATGGCTAAAGGATCAAAGCTTGCCTCAAAAAGACCACACCTAAAGATATATAGGGTATTTTGAGAAACTTATCTTCTAATTGTTAAATTCACACTAACCACAATTATGTAGTGCACATTTTTTAGGTTAGTCTTTATTTCAACACACTCTCAGTAAAATAGGTACATATTCCACGACTTTGCACTCTGAAATACCGTGTATAATATACGCCTAACACGGTTTTTGCGTATTATATGCACGCAAAAGCCGTTTTTGGCGTATATTATACACGGTATTTCCCAAATCGTGGAATATGTATGCATTTTACTGAGACTGGGTTGCTTTATTTACATCCTCATATTTTTTTTTTGCATCAAAAGTAACTATGTAAAGCTTAAGGCCTCATGTTTTTACCACATTTGTCCTCTCAGAAGCACAGACAACTAAAATAAGAGCAAGGACAGCTGTTAAGTGCACGAAACAGAAAAGATTCCATCTAACTCCTCTAAAAAACAAAGGAACTATCAGCTGTAATCACATGGTATGTGCCATGTGAGGCTGACAGAATATTCAATCTCAAGGCTATAAAAGAGCATTGTCAACCCTGTTAACAGCCGACCTCTAAAAGCAATGTCTAGTTACATGCTAGGACTTAACTGGTGGAAGCACTTCCTCTGTGCACTCCATCTACCCCAAGGAGATTGAGTGTGAAGATAATGCACCAAGAAAGATGTCATAGTCACAGCTTAAGCCCCCACTCTCATACCAATGTAGTCATACTCTGGAGACATCAGCAAGGTGTAGGGACAAGAAAGTGATAAATCTAATACACACCGACTGGAAGCTCACAGACTCATACTGGAGTTTTCCTTCATTGTTTTGTGTCTTTTTTTGGATAAAACTCAAAAATATTTCTGCATTTTATTCATTTTTACTTAAAAAAAAAAAAAACAGTCAACGGTTGTAGACGCCATTAAAGTTGCAGTAAGGAGATCTGGAGGCAGAGCCGGTTGGCGTGATCACCCAGATGACCTTCTGTGACTAAAGAGAGCAAAATGTCATAAGTATGGATTATAATATCTTTTTGACAGGGGTCACATGGGGGAAGTGAGATGTCAGTTCATTGTTGTCAAGCTACATTGTAAACAGATATTTAAAATGCCCGTCAGGATGACGCAGACGTCAGTAGACTGTAAGAGAGAGCTGTAGCCTCAGGATGCTTTTTCTCCAGCTTGTAAAATACATATGGGGAAGGATTTCTCCATGTTTGTAGCAGGTTTGTATTTTTTCTTGGCTCTACTCCACTGTAATGACTTCCTTGCTCTTTTTATAGACCTTCTTGGCAAAATTAATGAGAAAGACACAATTTATGTAATTGTTTTGAGCGCAACTAACCTACACGGATTAAAAAATATATTTCCCATGAATCAACCATGCATTTTACATCAATTTTTTTTTTGCTCTAAACGATGTTTGTTTTGATGCAGGAAGTGACAAAACTCAACAAAATAAATGAAAAGACAGAATAGGATTTCATGTTAATAGTTGGAAAAAAATTGATATGTTCACATTAAAAAACTTTGTTCCACACATACAAACATGTTATAAATGGTTTTGTTTGTTGGATCTATGTGGAAAAAAAATACATATATACAGTATATATGTTGCACAGGATTTTTTTTTTGTTTGTTTTTTTTTAATCCTGCAAAAATGGACAGATTGACACATTTCCATCTTGATGTACCTTGACTCCAATATTTTGGAATTGTCTACAACAGCTTTAATGCTTTGTTATCCCTCAAATTGTGTTTGCTTTAAATGATAATACAAATCTAGGAGTGTGAACACACCTAATAAATGTCTAATATTTCTAATAAATACACAATCACAAATAAATATTCTAGTGTTGTCATGAGAATATTTTTTGCGCATTTTATTAATTAATTATGACTTGTAATTAATTAATCTAATTGATTCATTTTTAATCTAACCTCATAATTACAGTGAAGATATTTTCATTTAAATTTGTGACATTGTGGCACAGTAAAAAGATCAAACACTAGTTAAAAAAAGTGGCTTTATTATAACAATCTATTATAACAGCCTTTCGGTCTTTATTTTTACACAATTAAAAGGTATTTTTCAATCTTGAGCAACAAAAAAAGAGAAAAAAAGACATCAGGTTCAAAATCTTTAATTTGACACATTAAAAGTAGGAACACTTTTGTGAGCAATCCAGCAAATATTACCACAAACTTCCTAGTAATACCACACAATGCGTGTTGACATATTCTATTCCACTGTTTGTGTACCCCACTCATGTATGATAATGCGCACGTCGTTAGGCTTTATCCTTTACATAAAAGATATATAAACTGTGGCATTGTTAGGCTTAGTTCCCTTAACAACTACAAAGTCACACAATAATGATGTCACAGCAGTGAAAGATGTGCAGCTGCTGATTACAGGACACCAAGGAATACATTGAGAGCCATGTAAAATGCTCAAAGAAATCCTTCATGTAGGTAAACTGTTGGATCCTTATTTGTTTATATTTGAGAACACAAGTATAGTTGGAGAAAAAATTAGATTTGGATGATAAAAAAAAGAAATAAATGACATGCTAATTTGTCTATAATTAATTAATCGCCATTAACATGAGTTACTTGACACCCCTAAAATATTCACAATACTAATCATACATCTTGTCTCCTTGAATTAAAATGCGCGTGTGGCCATCTTTCTTTTGTATCTCTGCTGTTTCAAAAAAAATCTTTTATTCTAAAAAAATAACAAATCATCGCATGGATTGTGTCCCTTAAAAACTTTACCAGTAACTGTAGATTTTGCACAACTTTTTTCTTGTTTCTTTATTGTTCTGGGGTCAGTGAGGGCTTTTTTTTTCTTTACCAATCCAGCTTTACAACCTTAAAAAAAAATAAAATGAATAAAAAAAAAAACTAAGAAAGTGTGGCAATATGGTGTAACATACATCTTTAGTAATCAGCTCAGAAATAAGATAAAACTAAAACTATATGAATAATCATAACAACAACAAACAATTATAGAAATATTTTAAAAGATACAAAAATTCTTGGTTAAAAAAAAAAACAGGATCATAATTTCTTGGATCCTAGATTAGTGACGAAGCCTCACTCCTAAAAAACATCTGAATATGTCAAGATGTTAGAGCTAATCTTGCAAAATTGTGTCTTCCTCTGAGCTTTTTTTTTCTGTTTTAGCTAACATTAAAGACAATATGTTTGTTTTTTGGTGAAGTGTAACTGCATAGATTTTTTTTATTTATTCTATAACAGATGAAGCAAATATTTCTAAAAGCAATAAAACTGTCTTAGAATAACAATATCTCAAAAGGAGTTATAAAATATTAAAATTTATGAGAACTTTTGGCAAAATGTCACTTAAATTACAAAAAAAAGTTTTTAAAAATCTTAGTTCTTTAATATAGAAGACGCTTTTTCAAGAAAAGTTTCGATTCTTAATTTATTTATTCAGAAAACTGGCTGTCATAGGAGGGAGGAGTTTTATCATTTTGACCAAAACCAAACTTAAAAAAAACTAAATCCAGATAACTTATCTATCCTGGATGAATTAATCATCACAGATAAATGACTTTATTTTATTTAAAAACTATTCACCCATTTTTTGTTGTTTTCAGACTTCATTGGTTTGCATTAAAAAAAAGAGCCAGGAAAAGGGTTGAATGTTCGACACATTCCAGCTCCGTCCGCCACCACCTGATACCTTCCTCAATCTGGTTCAAAGCAGCTGATTAGCGAAATTAGGGGGTGATATTTGATTGGATTGCTAAGCGGCACACCACTAGCGGCAGGGGGCATCTGTGTGAATGATTTCCTGCAGAGTCGCAGCGAGCAGCAAACTCACTCCCATCAGCCTAACAGGTTATGGAGGAAGGTTCCTGCAGAAACGCACGCAGAACAAATAAACAAATGCTACAATTTATAGACCAGAAGACGCTGAGCTGCTAAGGCGCATATTTCACATAAGAAAATCATTTTATACTTTCTAAATGTGACAGTTTTATTCAGTGTGAGTCAAAGGCTATAATGCAGATTTAATGTCAGAGAACTTTGAACATCCGATTCGACAAATGTGCAGACCTATTATGCGGACTGAATATTTCAGCACTTTGAGAGGGAAGATTTTTTTCATCTAACAACTGTTGCAATCTGTCACAGTTGCCTAAAAAACTGGCATCTTGAGATAGAGCCTTTTAACTTGCAACAAAGAGACTAACAAATAGCAGCTGCTTACAATCCTTCAGGCCACTTAAATAAATTAACACCTTTTATTTAAGTTCCTGTTACTTGTTTAAATGATGGCAATGTAAAAAAAACCTTCAAAAGGAGAAGAATTAAAAATAAAATTGAATATTTTCTTCATTTTACTAGTAGTCATAATAATTGTGCACACAACTGTGTGTGATCTGTTGCTTTAAATTCATATTGTTTAGTATAAAAACATACATATTGACACTTTCAGCTCCCTTGTACTGCAACCAATTGTATTAGGAATTTCTTTTCCTCAGAACAATTAACGAGTTGCAGATGGAATGTTTCTCTGCATGCTCACATGAAAAATGTATTTGTTTGCAGTATTTTGTTTTGTATGTCATTTGAATTCAGGGGGAATTGCTGCCATGGCTCCAAAGAGTCAAGGATAATGAAAGACTTCATATGTTGCTCTGCCAGATCCTTGGAGTTATGATTTCAATTGCTATGCACAACTGGGTTTTCAAAGTCTGTAGTCTCTCTTGAATGAATGCTTCTGGCTTTAGGGGTTAACAAGGGGGCTCCGTATTCTGTTTACACATTCAGCCCGCGCTTGGTCCACGTGACAGCGCAAGCAATAGGGCTTGCACTTGTTTATATCGCTGGATAAAGCATCCCACTGGCCGCAAATTAGGCATTCAGACTTGGCATCCTTATTGTGCTTCACTATGACGTGTTTGGGGTGCTAAATCTGACACTGCAGCATAGATGCAAGATCTTGTTTGGGAGTTTCATGCATGAGTACTAAAGCTGCTTTCTCCTTTGAGTTGGCTTCAATAAAGCAGAATTTGAGCTTGATTTGGGAATAAATTTGTCTTTTTTTCTTGAATGAGGTTTATTGATTGTGAAGTCACTTATAGTGCACTATAAGAGAAAAACACTATTTCCTGTGGGTTCTAGACAGAGTTTCTGGAAATAAATCTGTTCCAAAGATTTACTCTTTGACTGAAAGGCAATTTCCTCCCTTTAGATGATAAAATAAATAGTAAAAAATTTTAAATAATCTCACAATATAAAAAAAACCCTTAAAATCAAAAAGGTTTATTGAGATAGAAATGACTAAACATATGAAGTTATTATCATGAAATACTAAACTATACATATTTACACTTAAATGGGCCCTACCATAATTTTCTTATGCCTATCAGAGTGAACTATATCTATATATAAGATCATATATTATCTTTGGACCACTAAAAATAAATAATTTATGAAATATTAGTTATATTTCATGAGATTTCCCTACCCAGAAGTAAAATGACTCGATTCCTGAAGCTCCACCTGCCGCTGAGTACGTGTGGACCGCTCCACAGCTCCATATTTCTCCCACGAAAATAATCCAAACTTCTTCAAAGATGGATGCATATACAATATATTCGGCCATCGTTAAACTGCTTCACAACACACATGCGGCTCCTTTAGGGTTGTGCCGGACCTGCGGCGTGTCTAAAGTAACAAACACCTATTTGAGCTGGAATTTATTGAAGACAACTGAAAGATATACGGTATTCTACATCTAAAATTAAAGTTATTTTGCTGATCATCACTAGATAAGGGGAGAAATTGAGTTTTGTGTTAGTTTGGGGGTGGAGCTGTAAGAGCAGACTCTTCCTGGAGGGAGCTGTTGGCATGGATCTTACATCAGCACGTTTCCAACCGCTTGTTTTCGTGGGTGTGGGAGGGGCTACTGCAGACAGTGCAGGTTTTTACAGGATTACTCTTAAATGCATGAACGCATCCAAATACCACTTTGGGGTTCTTTATAGTGAGGAATGAACAGTAAAATGCATTCAAAACCTCAAAAAGTAGAATTTACATGGTAGGGCCCCTTTAAGATTTATAGTTTTTAAAGACTGAGATGTAGGGACAAATGCATAGATACAACAGACTTTTCAAAAACAAGTCTGATCTTTTCCTTTTCAATTACTCTTTTAGAAATTTCCTTTGAACCAATCAAAACAAGCAGCTTCATTTTATTTTTTTAAGAACAATATGCTTTTAAAAAAAATCTGTAAGCCAAAATTATAAAATAACTTAAAAACTGAAAAAAAAAGTTAATCTTCTTGGCCGCTTTATCCCTTTTGGGGTTGTGGGGGTGCCGGAGCCTAATACTGGCTACTGATGGGCAAATGCAGAATACATCCTGGAGAGGTCGTCAGTCTGTTGCAGGGCCTCAACACCCCCATTCACACTCACTTTCATACCTAAGAACAATTTAGAATAACCGATTAACCTTTGAAGCATGTTTTGGATAGTGGGAAGAATCCGAAAAAACCCACTCATGCACGAGGTGAACATGCACACAGAAAGGTCCCCAGTTGGGGTTTCTGTTTCAGGTCTCCAGTTAGAATTAAGCGCATGATAACATCGGGCCATTAATAACAATAAAATAAAATGATCTGGAGGGCTGGATCCGGCCCCCGGGCCTTGACTTTGACACGTGTGCCTTAAATGGTTGCCTTCACCATGTCTTGAGTGGTCAGTGTCCATGTTCCTGCCAGCAAGCTCATTTATAGCTTTGTTTTTCAGTGGAAAACTGATTAGGTCCTTGAAACTTTCCCTAAACTATCTAGAGCTTTATGTGGGTTAATGTGACAAAACTAGGGCTGTCAGATTTGTCGCGTTAAAAACGCGTTAATCCGACATGTGCTTGACGCCGACAATTTTTTTGACGCATTAATCGCGGATTTTTCTCATACGTGCCTTTCCATACCGCGCGCGGGCGTCCCGCCCCGTAACTCACTGGCTGCTTCCACTAGATCACGGGCAGGTCTCCAACCACCGAGCTAAAACCGGCCGGCGCTAGGACCTGGAGAGCATCTGCACTCTGACCCGTCTCCAGTTCGCGTCCAGTACCACGTCTGGTGGTACCGGCTCGCGTCCGGCGCCGCGTCCCGAGAGCTGCGGACCCCCGACGTTCCGAACAGCAAGCGCTCCGGGGGACGTTTTAAATGTTCTGGAGGTTTAAGCGTGATCCAACCCCAGCATAGCGGTCTGTCTGCCGGCATATTAATGGCGTGAACTCCGCTGGACACGTCGGTGCATCGAGCTGCAGCCAGAGAACGCGGCGGTAGTAACAGACTGTCAAAATATCCACAGAGTATCCCGCTTTTCTCAGTCTTTAATGTTTTAAAAAACAAAAGGTAATAGGAAATGATAAATCTCTATTTCATTTATTACTGTAGTTCAGCAGAGGAGGAAAAGATTTGGTCCTGACAAAAAATGAACATGAAAGTGTTATGGAAATGTTATTTTTGATGTTTTTTATTTTATTTTACTGAACGTTGATTGAAGTTTAGAATTTAAAATGCCCTTCACTTGCACTTGGGCTTTTGTTAGGCATTTTATGTTACAGCCTTTTATTGTTAAGTAAGTTTATCTCAATACAATGTTACAAAATAAAGTATTTCTGAAGAAAACTATACATTTTGCCATTCTTGTTTTCATAATTAATGTAGAACTGCTAAATTGTTAAATTGTTAAACTGTTAAACTGTTAAATTCCACATTTTTTCCCCTAGAAAAAGGCCACATATTTTGCGATTAACCGCAAGTTAACTCAGGAAATGTGATTAATCGCGATTAAAAATTTTAATCGCCTGACAGCTCTAGACAAAACATTGATCAATTTGTTAACAAGGTATATAGTGTAACATAATGTAAAAGTATTACAAAAAAAGCTTAATTTAGCATAGTATAAAGTATTAAAAAGCCTTCATTTAGTACAAAAACCCTTCAGTAGCCACATGTCTCTTGGACATACTAGAGTCTCAGTAGATCCCTTCCACGTGACGTCACAGTGTCTGAGTGAAGGCCCTCGCCGCCATTTTGGGATTCAAAGAAAGTGTGTTGATGTCATATCAATCTTTTGTTGCGTCCATTTGACTTTCTGCCTTTATGAGTTCTCTGTGTTGTCGGAAAAAAAAAAAAAAAGGGTCCTCCATGGATCAGAACTGATGTCTGTTCTTACGGACTTCTGTACCAACACACACATGCAACACAAAGCACTGATGTGAGGAAGAGGTTGCAGTGTGCATGTTGAAAGACTGAATTATATATTATTAAGATGTGTTCTTACATATTGACAGAAGAAAAAAAGCATTCATATAGCGACAATAGAGTTAGGATCAATAGCAATAATATTGGAATGATAATTTATCATCCACATGGTGCAGCTGAGGATAACGGAGCCTAAAGCAGAGAAACAAACCGCTCAGGTTTATTCAGGCTCTGCTGGAACCTGTGATGCTATTTACTTACATTTGCACATTTTGGGGAAAAGATTTTCATTTTTCGATCACTGTTATGAAGAAAAAAAAAAAGTGTGCCGGTTCCAGAAGAGACCTTTTCAAAAGTAATAGATTAGCACCAGAAAAAAATGAATGTTTTTTCTGTTGGGAAAACCAACAGCAATGCATGTGCACCATGCTGTACACAGATTTTACCCGTTGGAAGTATCAAAACAATATATGCTGGACTCCCAAAATGGTGGACGTGTGACGTCACTGTAACGGGTCTAACAGATCTGATTGCACGCTTAAAATGTGAACAACACTTCCTCTGACAACATAGTTCAACAGCAGAGAAATTCCGGAGGATGGCCCGAGAAAAAAATAGATTTTAATTTGATGCCGTTTTTAGTTCTCTGTACTTTAAGATGTGAACTACATGAGAAAACTATTTAATGCACACAATGTTTTTTTAACATTTTAACTCCTCTCTTCAGTAAAACACTTCACATTTTGCACGGATCAATGTGTGAAAGTCTATAAAAATTTCAATACCTGAAGCATGGACTGCAGTTCCAGAGAAGACAGATAATACATCATCCCCCATGTGTGTTTAGCTAACAAGGCCCCCGCTTTGAACTTAATCCAGGCTTCTTTGTGAAATACCAAAGGATTGATTAATCCATCTAAACTGAACTGATTTCCTCAGAGTTGTATTGGAGCCATTTGAAATATTCAAGCAGGGCTCTTAGACTGACCGTTTTATGGACCTTTTGCTCTCCTGAGGGCAAGCAATCAAAGAGGCTGCATACAAATTAAGAGGCAAAGCAGAAAGGGAACATTGTTATTGAAAGCACACTTGCATAAGCACGCTTTTGATTGTAAAGATAATAAGTCATTCATTTAATAAAGCTGATTGTTTAATGAAGAGCGGCATAGGAGAGTTGGTGGGTGGGATACGACCGGTCATGGCTGACCAGGGTTAAAGGTCATGGCCGGACTCAGTCTTTTGTTTCTAAGACAAAATGACTTTACTTTGATCAAAAGATGGATTTTTTTGCACTATATTTAACATTTTTTATAAAATAAGTTTAAACTAAACCTATATTAGAAATATTAATTGGCCTTTTTTCATGTTATCCGATATATTTTCTTTTTATATTTTCTTTTTAGGTAGAAAAAAATGATTAAAACTTCTAGTTTAAGATCATTATTTTGTTTTTGCCATTTTAAACTTGAAAATGCAGCAAGACTGCTCAATTTAAGAAAAAAATGATTAAATTTTACATAAGAAATATCAAGTTAATTATATTTTTAATTGCTGTTACTCATGCAACCCGGTGTAATCAATTATGATTAATTATGAGTGTTTTTTTATTTATTTATTTTTTGGTAGGAATTCTGCTTAACTGTAAAATAATACAAAAGTACTGCCAATGTGGTTGTATCTTTTCCCTTTAAGAATGAGGCCTTGTGCCTAAAATGCTTGTTAGTTAGTTAATGTGGGACACAAAAATGATTAAACAATTGCCGAAGGGAACAAGTACCTGATGCAGCTGAGGAATGCTAGTTGTTGTAATTAAATTATTTGTAATAATCCCTTTAGTGTTCGGTAGATTCCAAATTTCAAACAATATTCATTGTTTAAGTCTTGGAAGGTAAAATAAAACGTGCTAAGGCACGGTAACTAAAATACTCCAGGGATTCATAGTTTCTTTCTGAACAGCACAGCTAATTATTGTCATATTATTCCTGATAGACATAGACTTGTCAAGCATGAAACTTTAATAGAGTTAAGTGAATCTGACTTTATATCAGAAATCAAGCTATTTATGCATTTACTGCCCCAACATCAGAACAAAACCCCAAAACCCAGGGGAGAGATTAGCAGTGACCCGAGAGAAACAATTGTTTATCAATCCAATCTGTTTCCAAACACTTAAGTTAAAATAAGCTCATCGTTTTGCTGTACGTAAGATTATTCATAATAGGAAAAAGGTAAAAAATAATTAACACGAAGCCCTACAGCTGCAAAAAGAAACAAGGGAGTTTTGCTCATTGAAAGGGATTTGTGGAAAAAACATGGCATCAAGGGGGAAGGAAGGTTTGATGCTTTTTATCTACAAGCACCAAATGATTTCTGGAACAATCTATTTGACAAGACAATGTGAGATAATGCAAAAAAATAATAAAAAATGTTTAAAAATAGCGTATATTAAGCACAGTGGTGTCAAACTATCAACTGCAATGTACTTAATGGACATACATTGTGCAAAATCACCTTCTTTGAGCTTTTTAAAAATATTATAATGCTAATTTCTCACAAAAACACTCCCACATTTCTTCCTTTCCAACCTTGCTGTCTGAGCAACAGCCCCTCCCAAAAAAAAAAAAATAAAACAAAAAACAACTGGGTCCTCACATTCATACAAATGAATGTGGGGGAACAGCCCCTTCCAAGATGAGTCTGCACTGCCAGCACCACCCTCAAGGCTAGTAGACACACCCACTTTCTCCATGAAGCTAGTGGTAATCGGCTTTTATTTTTATTTTTTTTTTTTATTTTAGTTCCAAACTCCATAAAGAAAGGTCCCCTATTGGTGTTCCCAAAAGGGTCAAAGCGGTTACAGAATGGATGGTGTCAGGATTCAGCGCTCTGTCTCCCCCTCCTGTCACTGGCAGGAGCAGTCTCCAGGTACTGAATGCACTTCATCTCCCAGCAACCCCAGCCCACTGTTCCTGGATGCCCCTCAGATGACTCATTTGCCAGTCACCCATAGGACATGTAAGTATTGCTCGGAGCCTCACTTATGGCAAAGTATTGTTTGTGCCACTCAGCCTGCATACCGAGTATTTCATCCTGGCCTCCTGTTCACCTGATCCTGCATTGTCTTTTATTCTGCTTGTTTGCTGCCTGCCCCGACCCTTGAAGGGTCGGTTACAGAATCAGAATCAGAGACAAAGCAGGTGAAACTACATATGTTCTATGACAGATGAGTGGATTTTAGTTTCATTTTAATTTTTTCCATGGGGAAAACACAGACACACTGCAGAGTCCGGATCTAGATTGACATCATAAAATGAGCGGCACCCATGAGTGAAAGGTGGCGCCTCGGAGATCGAGGCCTCTAACTTCCAGGTGGAAAAAGAGCTCGCAAAAATAATTCATATTTCCTAAAAAGGGGTTCTCCAGTGGGCCAAAAGTAATACATTATAATTTATATGGATAAAGTTTACTCTGAAAGGCTTAGAATAACACAAGAAAGGCCCTTTAAAAAGTACAAGATCTGTTGAGGGGTTCTAAAGTTTAAAAAAAGTTAAACTAAAACTAAAAGACATTTATCACCAACACAACAGCACATTAAAGACACTTTAATGCTAAAAGTAACTGAACATTTTTGTACTTCATTGGACAACAAATAGGGGACTTGTAATCTAAGCAAGATAACGTTTGTGTACTCATGGGTTGACCTTTACAATAAACAAAAAAACAGAAACAAGATGACTAGAGTAAATAATTCATGCTTATTTAACACCATACATAAGTAAAACAAACAAAATTATGTTAAAATAACAACATAGTTAAAAAAAAATACATGCAATTATAAAACAGTCACCCAGCCATTCAATGAGAGTGGAATCATTTCAACCTCATTGTCTTGCTTTTTTAATCTATTTTTATATACTGTTTAGCTTAATTCAATATGAAAAAATTAGAAAGTCTACTGTACAAAAAAGTAATTTTCTTTTGACCCAAATATATAACTGAGTGTCTTTGGATTAAAATCCTTCAATGCTCCTTTCTGCACTTGACAAAGCAGTGGGATCATTTTTCATCTTGATATCTTTGGTAAAAATAAGCATCATATTTTTCTCCACATATGGTTGCTGATAGTGTGATGTGATGCGTCACTTGAGTTCAGCTTTTCCATCCATAATTTCCTCCTTCAGAAGTGTCACTTCATCCTGAACCTTCAGCTTTGTTCCCGTAAAGAAGCTAGTTTGTTTTTAGGGCATTGATGGATGCCCTTTAAATAACACAATGCTCTCCAACCAGAAGGAATATATTTCACTTCTACATTTAATTGGTGTAATTAATATTAATGTGCTATCACTTACAGTATACACTGCAATGCTGGTGTTTTGTTTACATTTATTAAACATTATCTTATCATGCAAAGACTGTTGATGGAACTCAATAATTATGCTAATAGAGTCTCTATTCGTATTTAAATTAATTATGTATAAATACAAATTAATTTTCATCCAATGGGTTTATTTCTAATTGGCAAACAAATCTTACCTTTTTTTGGCTTTACATTGGAAGGAGAAATAATATCTAAAACCAAAATTAATTAAAATATTCATGATTAAGGCCTTGTGCTTATTTTACAAAGCATTATTCAAGCGAGCCCACGAGGAGGAGAAATAAAAGAAGCATGATGGAATAAAGAGAAGAGAAACACCAAACTGGATTAGGAAATCTTGGTGTGTACACACACAGGCAAAATCTTAAGCCTACAAACTGTACTGAAACAAATATGGGTGACACTGTTTTCTGCTTTAATAGGTACACCTTACTAGTACAGGGTTGGACCCCCTTTTCTGATTAAAACTATTAATTTTGCCATTCTTGTTTTCATAATTAATGTAGAACTGCTAAATTCCACGAAGCACACATTTTTTCCTAAAAAAAAAAAGGCCACATATTAATTTGCGATTAATTGCGAGTTAACTATGGAGAGTGCGATTAATCGCGATAAAAAATGTAATCACCTGACAGCTCTAATATATACAAATGCAGGAAAAACAATGAATAAAATTTTTGTCCACATTGAAGGTGGCAAGAGCTATGTTTACTAAAGATTTTTCATTTCATTAAGCTGTTTTTTTTATTTGTGTTAAAAATCTGTAGATTTCTTAATACAAAGTATATTAACTGTCAATCTCAAAGTTTTCTTGTGTTTTTACCCATGTGTTTATTTTTTTTAGTTTTAGGTTTCAGTGTTCCGTTGAGTTGAGTTTTCAAAGCGTGTTGTAGCCCATTATATGTTTAAGGCTTAGATCTATATTTGCATTGGGGTCTCAACCCTAAACACAAAGCTGGAGCTCTTAAGGTGACTTCACCTGGATTTCAACAGACACCACTGACAGTTCTCGCTCTGCAGCATCTCCGAGCCTGAGCTCTATTATGCTCCATTTCTACCTTAAAATATGCAACAGCTTTCAAGTCTCAGCTGTTATCAGCATGACAGGCTGTTTGTGTGTAGAAATGTAGGGTGTGCTTGACTTTTCTTGGGAGATTCTGCAGCAGGGATAAGTGTCTCAGCTGCCCTCACTGTGTTATCTTTGCCACACTGTTACTGTGATGCAGTACTCTGCACTCTGCTGGTTCCCTCACAAAAAAAAAAGCGCAGGCACTTGTGCCATGGCAGCAGAAACTGGCAGGCACACTTTTTTTTTCCCAACCAAAAAGTTGGCAATCATTTGGTATCAGGCAATTAAACCATTTTCATGAAGGTGTGCAGAACAGAGTGTTCAAATCGGTGGGCCTGACCAAAGTAGAGAAAGATGGTGCAGTTCAGAAACTGGTTGACAAAAGATTTATATTGCCATTACAGCTGCAGAAAGACTCTGGTACTGAAGAAATGGGGGGGGGAAGCAGATTTATAAAAACATGAACCTCAACTAGAAATGACAGCAGACAAAACTGTGGAAAAAGCAGAAAAAGATAAAATACAAATTTAACTCATTATGAAAGTAACCACCAGAATGTACAAGTGGAAAAAATCAGACAAGCCACAAAAAAGTGAAACTACAATGAGCTGGAAATGCAAAAAGATTTAAATAAACTAAACAAATGCAAACCCCAAAAAACTAGTGTTCTCCAAAGTGAAGAAACGTGAACAAATATTCTTCCTGCTTCTGTTTAATACATAACTAGCCAACATCAGCCAGGTATGTGATGTGCTGTATTGGCCTGATGTTAATAAGCCAGAGTACTAATTCATCAATCTTTCTATTTCCTGGAGCTTATCTCAGCTTCTTCCGTGCAAAGGGAGGATGCACCCTAGACAGTGTCTAGTCTATGGCGAGTCACACACTCACCCCCTAATGCATGTCAACAATTACTAAAAGTTAACATATAAACCATGATTTTGGATTGTTAGATTAAGCTGCCTGCAGTGCCCAAAGAAAACCAACTCATCCACAGAATGGCAAACCAACAGTAATTCAAACCATGGCCTTCCTCACTCCAGTCCTTTATTCTATAAGATAGGGACAACTATAAGTGGAAGTCATAGAACATGGTGTTTCATGGCAACTGAGAGAAATAAGTATAAACCAATATTATGTTTGAAATACATGATAGTTCTGTAAGTTTTACTCATTTTTTTTATGTTAAGTGAGATTATATATATATATATATTAAAACGGAATGTTAAATCCCTCAACTAAATGTTAACACAGACGTTATAAGTGGATATGATTATTAAATTTATGATAGAAAATGACAATGAAAAGACTGTAATTAAAATCTGTAATTAGGTTTTTTAATGAAGTCTCTGCAGACAGAGTGCAAATAATGCCAGCCTATGCACTGCACCACCTTAAGAGTCTCCGGGGAAAGAAATTGGTTGCAGTATGCAATATTAATGAAAAGCCTATTGAATGTTGTGTGCACCATGCACAATTAGAGGGGAGAAAAAAAGAATGTTTGGTGCCTTTTACACAGGATGTAGAATTCCAAATTGAAGGAAATTATGTATTGTATTTGTGTAAAAGAAATCTATTTTAGTGAAAAGGACAGATGCTTACCAACATCTGTACTCAGAGGCAGTTTGCAAACAAACATTCATGCAAAAGAATAGAATCAAATGATAGTCTTTATATTTAAAAGCCTCATTAAACAAATAATTGCCTGAGTTGATATATTTTTTTAACTACATATCAAAAGTGGTGTTATAAACTAGCTGGTTGAAACATTAGTATTTGACATACTGGCTGTCGTTTGATTGGCTCACAGTTCAAAGCTGGCCAAAGTAGGCCACTCTTAAAATAAAAATATTAATATCCAAAATGTTTTTTTCAGGACTGAAATGTGAACTTTGCTTGTGTTTTCGTCTTTTTTTGCCAATCCTGTATTAAAAAAAAAAAAAAAGCCTTGAAGTATTCTATCCTAAATTTGTTCTTAATCTCATACCTAGAATATAAAATAGCATAAATTTTAATAAAAACTGGAGCTGCTAACTATCGCATTTTTGATAAGCTAACCTAAATGCTCCACATGACAGACAAATCACTGTGAAATTTTGCAAATTTAATTTGCAACAATAAATTTCCCTGATGAAAACACATTGGTTTTTAAAAAAAAAACTTGCATTTATCTAAAACATTTTTTGCAAAACTGCAATGGAAACACTTTTTTTCAAATTACATAAGTAAGTTGAGCGTGTCATGTGGATCAGATGGATCCACAGTTCTTCTGTAAAATTACCAAACACAATTTCCTCACTTCGTCCATAGCCACTCCCACATAGCTCGCCGCTCCATTGTCTGGATAAGACGCCGACATCTCCTTTGATAGATGAGCGCAAGTGGTGTGGCAGAAATCTGAATGTATCTGCAGTAAATCAAACTGTTGTTCACATCGGTTACAGTGTTTTTGAATGACTTATCGAAAGTTACTTTCTGTTTATCCACATATTTATGATTTGTGAACATTTTTTTTAATTGAACGATTTCAAGTGACATTTCAAAACATAACTTAATCAAAGAAGCCCCTCCCATCCTTCCATGGCGACAGCCCCCAAGAGGTTCAACAACAACAATTAATCAAAACAAATGAAAATGTGTTACACACTCACAAAAAATGGATATTCATAATAAGAGTTGACTGTGTGAAAAAGAAGGAGTTTGAGATCTATGGTCAAATAAACAAGCATTTATGTATTTAATGGAAATAGTGTAATAGGGAAAGTGTTTCTTTAACATCCTAGAATTTCAATACGTTTTTGAGCGCATGTATGACAGAAGTGTGTTTTTTTTTAAATTAGATTTTTACATAAAACATATACACAACTAGTCTGGAAGGACTACAATGAATTTTTGGTACTGTTAAAATATGGGACACAAATTGGAGAGAATTAGACATGGTGGCATGAACTTAAAAATATTTATATATATTAAATACATTTAGAAAAGAAAAAAAAAAAGCTCTAAGCTTGCCAAAAGCATGAAACAAAAAGAGAGCCAAAAGGGTGACTGAACAGATGACCTGACAAAAATATACTGAAAACCTGACACTCAAATACACTGAGGATGATTACATAAATGGAGACAGCTGTGGGTAATTAGTGAATGAAACCAGGTAAGACTGAAAAGAGGAAAACAGCCTGAAAACAGAATATGAACCAAAAAAAACAACTGAAAAAAATCCTTATAAAGGAAAAAAAAAGTTTCTTTAATTTTGGGAGTTCATTTTTCTTAGTTTGGATCGTGGTCTTGGACTTCTCTAGTCCTTTTTAGCACGATCTGTCAAGAAAGTTTCAGAAAAGCTGGTGGATTTTCTCACAAGCATCTAACAGTTTATAGATGTGACAGCACCGGAACGCCACAGGGACTGAACACTTAAGAGTTTCTTTGTTTTTACTCCAAGTATCAGACTTTCAGGAAATCTTAAAGAGTCCTGTCATCTCTGGGAAGGCTCAGATGGCAGCTGTGGGGGGTGTCAGAGAAGGACAAGAGTCCAAGGAAATAATTAAGAAGAAACTAACGGTCAGAGGTGATCATTTTGAGAAGAAAATGGACAGTTTATCTTGAGAGACGAGCTTCTTTTTTGGCAGAAACAGTTTCTCGGGTGTCAGACAGCAGATTGAAATGCATGAGAGAAGCTGACAAGAAGACACTGAACAGAATCTACTCCTTGAGGAATCTAAGATCCATCAATGTTTTCACAAAGATGTTGCATATCTTCTCTGTGGCAGAGACTGCAATTTACTTTGCAGCCATCTGTTGGGGGCAGCAGCGACAGAGCCAGCAATTCAAAGGAAACTCAGCAAACTGATAAAGGAGGTTGGCTCTGTGTTGGGGTCTACTCTGAACTCTTTACAGCGGAGAGAAAACAGGAATGTTACACAAGCTTTAGAAAACATGCACTTTTACATCCACTTTACTACTCAGTTGAATAAAGATTTACATGGTTAAAAATGTATTATTTAACCATTTGTATCATATTTGATACATGTAATTCTGAGACCCTATCTCATTAACATAACCAAAACTTTCCTTAAAACCCCATTGTATGTGACTTCGTCCATGTTTTCTGCTTTGCAGTACATTATCATTCCACTAGAGGCAGTAGAAGGGCTTTTCCTGCTCGTTTCAAAATGGCTGCCCCCGTGACATCTCAAAAACAGTTTTGGAGGGAAAATGTTTTGCTAATTTTCAACACTTCAGGTTGAGATTAGCTCAGCTATTGTTATTTTCTTTTCTTAAATGACTACTTGCTGCATTGACAAAATTATAAATTTGTTGATAATTAATTATGTATAACAGTTTCACTATGTTAAAAATGTGTGGATCAAATTTGAGACAATGGCTAAATAAGGTGCTTTTTTCCCCCTAAATAATATTTTTTCCAAGCCACACAAACCAGCGTATCATGATTAATATTTAAATATTATATATAAAAAAATAATTTTCTGTCAATTATTTGATGAAGTGGGCTTAGCAGGGTTAAAACAAAAACTACAAATGTAGTAAATTTAAAGGCAGATTTATCACGCAAATGTTATCATATAAGATGACATTTTTTTCAAATCCAGTGTTCAAGTGATGCCCTGTAAAGGTTTTTCCAGAACCAAGTAGCAAATGACACATAAGCAGAAGTAAGACAGCAGTTCTGTTAGCATATGAGGCGCATTAACAAGGAGGAAGCCATTACGTCCTTCTTCTCATTATAAGACGTTCCTCTGAACAGGATAGTGTTTTATAGTCAACAATCTCTGCGGACTGCACACAGTTACGTTGATCCATGTCAAAAGGAAATCTTTAATTGAGCATGTTCGCCCGCTTCACTTATCAAAGCAACAAATCAGGTTTTCTTTCTCTCTATGTTTCCCTCACAAAACAATCTGATGCCTAATGAGACCGGGAGTTTAAGAGCTGCCACGTTTGGAGACCTTTTTTTTTATGGGTATTAAAATAAAAATGACATTGAGTGTAAAAAACAGGACGTTTTAACCGCAGTAAATATGACATTGATGCACTGAAATCCAAACTTTGCTCATTTTTCTGTCTTCTAAGTTTCTTTCCATGGTGTTTCTATTAATTGGAAATCCCTTTACATAATCTAAATGCTGTGGCCAAAATCTACATATACAGTATTTATGTGGGGAAGCAAAAAAAAGAAAAAAAGATTTCAGTTTTTGTGTTGAAAATGGAAAAAAATCCTTCAAAATGTTTAACCTTTTTATTCATTTATTTTTTTTCTTTTTTAGTATAAAAAATATGTCAATTTTCATTACCTTAAGCCTTTTTTTTATCTGCCCATATGCATGCATTTTAGTATGCTTTTGGTATTTTTAACTGGTACTTTTTGTACCACTGGTACTTTTCCTGGTACTTTGGGGGCTTTTCAAGGTTCTGGTTATGAAAAGTTTAAAAACTATGCAGCAAAATGCTCGGTTCTATCCAAACAAAGAAAAAAAAAAAGAAACATGAACTAAAAGATACAGAAAAGTAGGAATTTTAACTTCTACGCACTAAAGAAAAAAAGAAGAAAAATAGATAAAGGCCATAACGGAAAGTGTGTATTTTTATTTATTTATTTATTTATTTTTATCTGAAGAAAAAAGTTATTTTTTTTTCTGTTTGAGTTTGATTAACAGACTTTTAGAGACTTGGAAACATGATTTTAAATTACAACATTTTCTACCTTTTTTATAGAAAACAGAACAAAAAAAAACGTTTTGTGGAACACGAGTACATAACAAACAGGCTTTTTCTTCTATCAATGCAGTGTAACTCTAGCAAGTTTTGTTTTTTATTTAACAGCTCTATTCCGAAATATGAACGACTAGGTGTCAGAATCCTGTCCAGACACAAATTCCAAATGTTAGTTAGTCCTTCATGATCGACATTCAAATGGTTGACATTTATGTGAATCAAAAGGGATGCCATCCAAACGTCACAACCAAGTCCTACTCCCTGATTGGTCAAACTGGGACCTGGACTTGCAACCATTGACTGTAGAAACAATGGACTGCTCAAATC
Organism: Oryzias melastigma; assembly: GCF_002922805.2. NCBI lineage: Eukaryota > Metazoa > Chordata > Actinopteri > Beloniformes > Adrianichthyidae > Oryzias > Oryzias melastigma. Next base: position 8,216,117 of record NC_050519.1, read on the forward strand.
CCTCCCCTGTTCCAAACAGGAAGTAATTTTGACAAACAAGGTCAAAATCCTTCAGACTTCTATTAAGAAATAGACATTTATTGCCCAGTCCTTTTATTAGTCAGAATAACAATTCTTGCATTTCTTTCTAATCCTATTTTTTTTAAAAGATATTTACTCTCTATCTGACGTCATTCAAGTTATAAGCTGACCAATCGGATGTCTCCGTAAAAACATGTGGTGCCCACTGGCCCCACCTCCAGCGTTTGATTGACAGCTTCTACTGAGCCTACCTTTAGTGGAGAGCTCACTCCTGATTTCTAGATTGTAGTTCCTCTAAAAACTTGACTGCGATCAACTTGGACCAATTCGATGGGTTTCAAAATGGCGGCACACGTATCAGGATGTGATTCAGTGATAATGTGTTTGTATGATCAATATTCAAATGGTTGACACTTCTAAGAATTAAAAGGGATTCCATCTGAATGTCACTACTAAATCCGACTCCCTGATTGGTTACATTCCAACTTGCAACAGTCAATCAAAAGCCCTGCTTTTTGTACGGAGAGTCCGAAAACGGTCGTCGAAACTAGCATGAATGTGAGAGTTTTTAACACAGAAACTCAAAATACATGTTTATGCACATTAACATACTCTATTCATTGAACGCATGTTGCAGGGGGCGATATAAATGTATCCTAATTTGTAGCCACAAATGTATCGTTTTAGTACAGGATAAGAATGCTCCTGAGAACTTTTATTTATTTACTACTTGTTGTAAATGGTTCCATCACTTTAAGCAAAATTGGAAGAAAAAAAGTGCAGTGATATTTTATTAAGATAGGGCTCACTCTGTGCATTAAATGTTTAAATGCTTGGATCAACAGAGCAAAGCCTCTCAGAGTACATCTGCATTTCTGCCCTTTTATTGAAATGTTAAACCTCTTTCATCTTTTCTCCAGGGTCTGGCTGTCCCAAGGACAAGGTTTTAATTCAAAGGGGAGAGCGTGTTTGCCATCTGTGCCCTAAAGCCGCAGATAAGCTGCTCCCTTGATAAAGTTCAAACTAAATGGGCAGTAACATTTTCATTCAGTCCTCTTAAGTTTCATTTACATTTTTAAAGTTGGAGGATTGTTTATTTATGTTTTCTCTGTCACTTGCTCCTTCAGGGTGTTTTTTTTTTCTTTTCTTGGCAACTATTATTTAATGAAAAAGAAAGAAGACTTTGTGTTTTGGAAATAGGATGGAAATTCATATTTCAAATATATTTAACATATCCATTTTTTTTATTGTGTTGCCTCTTTTTTTAATTGTTTTTTAATTTGTTGATGAAATCAATCAACGTTGTCAATAAAAACAGTCCCATTAAGGCAATACCTGACAAAAGTCGTGACGAAGTCGTGTTACTGGAAAATATTACAGATGTTTGTTTGTGAAATGTTCTTAAAGTCACATTACACACTTTTACAAATTTTAACGTCATATTTTCAATAGGAAAGTGTTGTACTTTAATCTTTTTTTCTATATTTTTTGTGTAGTTCCTGTTTTTATCATCATTCCTGCAGTTCTTGACTAATATTTTTCACTTCAAATACAAAAAAAGGTCTCTGACCACATCTATAAAAAGTGTTTGTTTAGATGTTAATCTTTTTGTTTATGTCTTGCCACTTTAATCAAATTGGAAACTAGATTTTTGTATCTTCTCAAAAAAATAGTCACACTACATGTTTTGTTTTTAATTTAGTGTTGCTCAGAAACTATAAGACTCATGCGATATTCTTCTCTTAACAATCACTTACAGTATTTTCACACGCCGTGCTAGCATAGAGGTCAGTCTTTTTTTAGCTGCCACAACTCCAATAATGACTAAAATTTCACTCTCCTTCACTAACTCTGCAGATAGGAAGCTGAGCTTCACCATAAATCTGAGGTGAAAGAGAAGTGGTAAGAGTAGGGTCCCCTGTGGAGCTCCTGTACTGCTGACTACCCACTCAGACAAACAGGCTTTCAGCCTCACCGACTGGTTTGTCAGGTGGTCAATTATTCAAACAGTTGCAGAGGTCTCCACCTGTGCTTTTTTGAAGTTTCTGACAAAAAGCGAGGACCGAATCGTTGCTTTTTTTTTTTTTTTTTCACAATATAGGATTTGGCCTTTGACTGAATTTGCTGTGGCACCCACTCAAAGAAAAACAACTTTCTTGAAGGTTTTGTTCTCTAGAATAATAGTCATAAAGGCAGAATAATACTCTGTAGAACGAGCGCTTTAGCGATTTGCCATGATTAAATCCAGTGGCGGGCCGTGCATTTCACACCTAGGCCTTCAGTAGTGCTCCATCCGAATCAATCCAACCCTCATTAACTATTTTATGGCAATAAAACTTCTACTGCAGGTACAACTGCCACACACACACCAAAAGCATAAAAATAACCTGATAAAATTTCAATATTATGTAGGGAGATAGCAAAATTTTACTCACCAAAAATCCAGATTATTTAAACACAAAATCCATCCTTTCTATCCTCAAGAAGATTTCAATCACTCTGTCGTGCAGAATCCGTGCGTTTCGCAGATGGAAAGTGTTCCGTGGCTGTGATAAGCTGGAAAAGGCTGCATGCGGGAAATGTTCTGGTATTCCTGAAGCCTCTCGTGGTCCAGGAGGGAGACAAACATCAGTTTTTGTGATCGATCAAGGTCTGTGTCTGGAAAATAATATTTGCGCGAGGATTTTGCGCTGCACGCGCCCGCGGTGCGTTCAGGAGCCTCGTAGATTTCAGCTTCACTCCGGCTCAACGGAGTCACGGAACTCCTTTACCCGTGCCAGACAAAACTGTGCCACAACTTTACCCAGACATTCATTTTCCACCAAAAATCAGACGATCAGACGCTTTCCACTGGTAACATCTTCAAACCTGACACGCTGCTCCTCGGCACCTGTGTCCGTCAACAGAACCAGAGCGAGCTGCGAGCTGTCCAATCAAAGCTCGTGAAAATGATGACGTTTTCGTGGGCCTTCTAGCTGGCCTAGCACGTGGTCTCCTCCAGATCTGATTGGTTGAAGCAACAGTTTGGTCGACAATTATTGTATGCTACAGGGCCCGCAGAACTGATTGTGAAGGCCTCCGGGCAGATTTCTTTGACCCTAGCAACAAATGGTGCTGCAATGTGATTGGTTAATGCTTAAATAGGAAAATACACGTCTGGAAGCAGCGCAACCAGGGAGACAGCAATGAAAGGACGAAGACAGAGCATTTGGAATTATAGAATACGTATTCACGGAAATAAATAATAATTAATATCAGTCTGTGATTCAGATATTTTTAGGCCAGCAGAGAAGGCCTTGCAGGCCCTGACGGCCCGCCACTGATTAAATCTGTAGGAGCAGTTATAGATAAATATCTTAAAGAACAGCAAAACACTCACTTTCTCTTTTATTTTTTTGGGTGAAGTATGCACTTCAGGTTTTGAATTTTTATTTAAATTTAAAAAGCAAACTCATTTTATGGGAAATGTTGTTTCTGTCTTGATTCATTTCCTTTTTTTCCATCTCTACACAGCTCATGGGGTCATTCAGCTCGGTGTCGAGTAATAGCAAGTTTGCTCAGCTGGAAATCAGATGAAAACCGTTTCCTCCTCTATTGACTGAATGACAGTAAAAGTGGCATATAGGTGTTCCCAAGGATATTCAATTTAACCTAGATGTGTGAATGGGATCCAAAAGTGAATGTGATTTTTGTTGCACAGCTGGGAAAAACAAACAAACTGCAGTATTTTATTTTAATGTAAGAGTTTCTCTGTTTCTATAAGACACTGTGACCAAACCTTGACATTTATTTCCATGTAGCACCATTACTTACACAATCTCACTGTATTTAAACTACCTCTTAGGGGAATAACAAATGTCACCTTATTTTGAATGGACAATAAAGTAAAATAATGGGGAAATGATAAGTGTCTTAGTCATTTATTTTTTTGTACAGATGGTTGTTTTTTGTGCTGAGTTGGCTGCTACCCTTTACTCATTACGTGAGTCAACATGAGTGATTACAAAAGAGCTGGTACTACTTTAAAACACCAGGATAGACTTGAATTTGACGAGCGCAGAACTGAAAAGTGACATGGAAATATATCAAATAAAGGAAAGATATTTTATATCATTCTAAAATTAAGAAAAAATAAAAAAAATGGCTTAAAAATAACTCTACAAAAACATTTTTTTTAAAAGTCCAGTGTGAATTCTTCATACATTTTTTAGAATCCACACAGTTTTGGGTCTGTAGACAGTCATGCATCCATTACAGTGCATGAATTATTTAATGAATACATAACTAAAAGAGTTCAGATGTCAGCTTTTGCTAATTTGAAGAACGTGCGTCTCCTCCAACTTTAGTATTTGAGCTAAACTAATTTATTTGAACAGAGTACATAAACATTAGAAGATAGGAAATGTATAATTTGATTTATTTTTGAACTGACATCTCAGGAGATTTAAAAGTGGTAATGGTGTGGTGGATTCTGCTTAAACAACATATAAAACTAATATCTCACTTATTTTGGTTTCACACTGCACAGTTGAGAGTGGACAGGAGATGACAGAATCACATAGATGGAACATGCAGATACAACAATTGCTTCTTTTGGCCCACTCAATCTTTTATACCTGACAAATTAAGCAAAAAACTCTACTTTAAATAAAAAAAAAACCTAGTGTAAACTCTCCCTTCATGTGTTGTTTGTTTTTTTTCTTCTTACTTAATAATACGACTTTTAAATAAAGAGACAAAAATGTGTCTTCATTACATCTTATTTGTGTTCATATAACACAGCATAATGTGATACTTTCTCAGCTTGAACCCTAAGCTAACTAAACCTACTGCTTGAATCTTTGGAGGAATGTAAATAAGACGACCTGTTTTTATCTGTAAGGGGATTTGGATAAAGAACCACATATTTTACTCCATTGTTTTTGCAAATCTTTCTCAAGCTGTTTTGTTGAGGGCTCATACTAGGATTTGGTAGTAAATGATAAAAACACTGAATAAATTCTTGTTCACCTATTCAGATTATAATCAAAATAACTTCTCTGAAAAGTGGAACCTTTAAAAAACTTGCTTGACATAATTTTTTTGTTTTGTGAATGATCTATGTATGTCACAAAAATACAAATCTGCCCTCAATTATATTTTGAATAATAATATTATTTTTTTTTTTTTGCAACGAGGACCCTTGTAATCATATTCAGACTAAAGAAAAATGGATAAATGTGAGTATAGCTTCTGAACAAAAGATGCCCCCCTTTTTTTCTTTTTTTTTTTGCATATGTGAACTCTACCGACTGTATAAGAGGGACAGAACGCGAAAAATGCTTTTGCTGGATTCATGCTCATAACATTTCCACATTACTTTGCTTTGGTTAATTGCACATTCCAGTTTAAATACATAGACTGAAAGTTTTCTTTATCCTCCACAAAAAGAACTTTTTATCTCTGTCTACTGCGGCTCTTCCAAAGTTGTATTTAATTAAGAACAGCAGTGCAGAAAAATGTGGAAAAAAAACAAAATCCCAACTGTGCTGAAAAGAGTCAGAGGAAAAAGGTTGCCCCCAACTCCTGTCAGCAGGGTGGTGGAGCAGATCCGCAGGGCGCTACAACATTAAAAGCTGGTCTCTGTAACATTAAATTAGAGATCAAATTGGGGGGCTTTTCAACATAAAGCGTCAGAGGAGGTTGCAAAGCAGAAACTGAAGGGTTATTGCAAAAGGCCTGATCTTCAGCGTGTCAAGTGTTATTTACTCTGAATAACAAATTAGCAACAAGAAAGAGTGAAACTAAATGAAAGCGGTTTTTAAATATATCGTTAAAAAAATAAATATTAAAAGGGTTCAACAGTAAATGTTGCATCTGGTTTACCTTTGAGTTTAAGCTCATTAATAAAATGAAATAGAAAGCATCATGGAACCAGGTTTAATGCAAATAAGGACTCGTCAAATTTCAGTTTTTCTGTTAAAATTCCTAATAATTTGACACTTTTTGATGATCCATATTCATAAAAAAAATAATCTGAGTAATTATACCTCAATTTATAAATAAAGAAAAAAGTTTATCACAAACTGATGACTTTTTATGGTCTGTTAAAAGGTTAAGTAACTTTATTTGCCCATGTTAGTTTTTTTTTTTTCAAAGCTTGTTTGGTTTTATCCAGCTTTAAGAACTAAAGTTCAAAATTCAATAAAGAGCAAATTACTATTTTTGCAAACGTCTGTGAATGCAATTTCAATGTGTAGCCCCCCAAAAAAAGAAAACAACTGTCTCATTGGGCTTCCCACCGGATATTGTACACAAGAAGAAAGTCAGTCATAAAATATACAACAAACAAAAGCTGGTCGGTTGCTAAACTAACCAGAAAAATATAAACTGGGAATCCCTGCACTAGATCTTCCTTCTCAGTAAGAAAAAACTCAGATTCCAGAAAAAAAGAGAAGAACCCTCATGAATGTCCACATCAAGAAAGGATTCTTTCCCAGGACGGACAGATGATGGACCAGGAGTTTTAAAGAAGAATTCACTTACCTCACTCTACAATTGAAAAGTGTTCATCCAGATAAAACTGGGGGACAGCTGGGAGAATGGGACGAGCGAGAGGCAAGGTCCATGGGCAAGACGAGCCAGAGGTGGGGTCCACGTCCATGAACAGGAGAGCAGATCATCCACTTGGAATCTGAAATATCTCTTGCTCCCTCTAAAGGAGTGGGAAAGAGGAACAACACATGAATCACACTGCACCAAACAGAAGCATAGATACGGTTCTCATTTATCCAGATTAGCTTCATATTGATGTTTTTATTTTTTATTTTTTAAATCAAGGTCATAGAGGATGTTTTGCTTCTTATTCAAGAGGCTTTTTTCCCCAATCATTTGCAAATGTTTGCTAAAACAAAAACAATCAAGCAAAACGCATCTCACAGATGCTATTTTTTTATATCTCTCCACTTGGAGGGTTAAATGTAGGGGTAGAGTTCATATTCTGCCTCAGACTCCACCCCCTTTGCGCTTAAAACATGAAGTACTTGCCAAAATCCCAGACTTATAAAGAGAAATAAACAGCTATTACTCAGTCACTTTATTTGTCAGAATAAGCATTCTTGCTCTGTCTGTTATTTTTTTTTAAACATGTTTTTGCAAATCCTATTTTATTACTATTATTATATTTTTCTGTTCACATTAAAAACTGGCCAATCATATCCCTCAATAACAGCATGTGACGCCCCACATAAACCATTTGAAATGTTTGACAGATTTTGCACCAATCACTGCTCACTGACATCATGTGCATCCAACATAGCAGCATCCACATCAACAACTGAATTGACTAGACTAAGGATGATCACACAAGAACTCAGTCCAGTTCTAATTTGTAGTCAATGGCTAAACTTCTACCTTGGAATTGAATTTGTAGAACAACAAGCTAACGTGTGTTCTTTAACACTGTCTGTCGCTGGTCATAAAAGGCAAGTCTGACACACTGATAATTCAAGATTTTGCATGCTGTATATATGCATTAAAACAATATAGTAAAAAATGTATGAGAGTAAAATCAGCGGTTAAATATTTATCTTTTTTACATTTTCTCTTTCTAAAATATAGCACCACAACTGTTGCCGTATTCATTGAAAGAATAAAGGAAATAAACAGGTGTGCTGACAGGGCTTTTACTGATTGTTTTATAGTCTAGTCTAATCACACTAATGTACAGACAAATACTGAGCAATGAAGCTTTTAAGTGTCTCATATAGATTTTCTTTCAGCATCGCAAGGAAAGAAAAAGGGGAGAGCTGAAAAACAATAAAAAATATCGCAGTGGAATCCAGCTTGTAAAGTATTTAAAGCATGCTTTTTTTTTTTTTTTACTTGAGAAACACTATTAGCATTTCCATTATCTGCACTCACTTGTGCCTTTCATGCTGTTGGCTCAACAGGCTTCAAGATGGTATTATCGTTAAAAACAGAAATCTTCAAAAGCCAACAAACTGTCAGCTAATGGTCTACCTGAGAAAAACAAGTCATATAGAGACAGAAAGAACTTTACCTCGACTCATTTATGCAAACTTGAATACGTTAAACTCTATAAAGCTCTACACTTCGCAAGTTTTATTACTAAAAGTACTCAGCTGGATAAAACCAAGACTTTTGTTTGTGTAAAGGACATTCTAAATGTTATAAAGAATCATAAAGTTATAGGATTGTCTTACTTTCTTCACGGTAGTATTTCATGTTTAAAACAGTCGTCCAAAATGGTCTACACCTCCGTGTAACCTCCACACATCAATCCCTTCTGTGCACTCCTTATCCTTACTTTGGGTTTTCGCTCTGGCCACTGCAAAAATGAGTCAATTCATTTCAAGAAGGTCAATATCAAGACAATTTTAGCCAATGATGAATTCTCACTGGTGTAACCAAGCATTTCTCAGTTGTCACTGCCATCCCAGCTCAATATCTTTGAATGATTGTCCTGGACAAGGTCAATCCTGAGTCACTGCTTCCCAGTGGTTCACCGAGGAGCGCAGTAAAGTCACAAGGAGCTCAGAGAGCCCGAACGAGCGGACGCTTCACACCACGTGCTTGACATGCTATGGACACCAAATCAACCCTTAATGTTATTATTTTAGACATTTATTACATATGCGGGGGGAAAAAAACCCCAGAAATCCCAAATTCCAAGTTTTGATTTTTATTTTTAACCTAATGCATCCTATCAACCTTAATAGCATTGATGAATAATTTGATGTAATGTAAAGGATGTTTCCCCTCTTTCTTCCTAAAACAAAACAACAACCATACAAAGCTTTGAGATTAGACTGAAAACTATTATAACAGCTCCCAAAACTGGGTGTGGTCTAGAATAAATGTTAAGGCAAATTTAAACTGAAAAGAGTGATTCATGCTCAGATACACCCAGGAAATCCCTGAGACTCAGACTATCAGAAAGCTTAGTCGGTGTTTTCTTTTTTTGTCTCACACTGTAGTCTGTTTTCATAAGTTTTCAGTTTTGTCTCCATTTGTTATCAATGGAAAAAAAAAGATTCTTTCAGAGGTGGAAACCAGAGAAATTTCAGCAGTGAGTGTTTGCCAACTTCAGCTTGATTGTTTGGCAAACTTTAGCCTCGGCTGCTTTATGATACCAAGTTCACAAACGCAAGTAACTAAGTAAAAAATCCCAATTTTATTTTTCAAAAACTCTTAGACTTGCATCTAGTTATTTTGATATTTAATTTTCTTACTAAATTTTAGTGCTTTGACCTTCAAAAAGATCTCTTAATCCATCAAAGCATTCATACTAGGGCTGCCACTAACGGTTATCTTAGTAGTCAATTAGATATTTTTTGATAAGTCAACGATTATTGTTTACATAAGGTGCAATATTTTTTACAAAAGGTGATAGTGACGGTACTCAGTCTGTGGAGGTTTGTGTCAAGTAACGTACTGCTGATGCTCGGCGTATGGTGCATTTACAGAAATCAACAGTTGAAATGTATACATAATTTATAAAATAATGACAAAAATGGTTTAAGGTCCTAGCTAAGCTATGCTAGCACAAAAAAAAACCCATAAGTGGCTCGCAAGTTATAAGGGTTCCATGACACTGTACTAAATCACTGTCTAAACATCACTGTCAAAAAAAAAATTAGCGTTGACAATTTTTTAAAAGTCGGTCATTTGATGAACAGTGGGAAATAAGAAAAATAAGACATAAAAATGTCTATTTAACAGCTAAGACTAAATCTTCAAGCCTTTACATCTCATAGTGAATCAGCTGATTCTGAGGCTTTTCAAATCCATTTGACCTTAATAAACAACACCTTTTCGTCATAAAGTGTTGCATAATGGCGTAAAGAAGCTTTTTTCACATCCGAATCAGCTGATTACACTAGCACTCCACTGTTGAAGAATTACAGTAGTCGAAAGAATGTAAATACTGGAGCTAAAGCTCTGGTGTAAAAGGGTTAAGCTAATTCAACAGAGAAACTTAAAGTTTATTTTTCTTGCATATGGAAACCTACTTCCTGTTGTGCTTCTTTTAGTGTCTAGTAGGGCTACCACATTAGTCGAATAATCGTTATATCATATGGAGTCAGAGTGTAATAAATTTGAAAGTTATATTGACATTCTGCTAGCTTTTTGGACTATTTCGACATTTATAAAGTTTTTTAGGCTAATTTAGGCTAATATTTTATCTACATGCTAGCTATTTTGACTAATTTTGGATTTTTTTCAGTTTTTTAGGCTATTTTGAAGTTTAGCTAATATTTCAGCTGCATGCTAACTGTTTTGGCTAACTTAGGCTTTTTTTCATTTTTTTAGGCTAATTTTGCATTCAACTAATATTTTAGCTGGCTAACAGCTTTTTCACCTATTAGTTTCAGTGATTTTAGCTATAATTTTCAGCATTTTCAGCTTGATCCAAATTCAGCTTACAGCTTTCACACTAGCATCAATCTATTGTGGCAACACTAGTGTCTAGCAATCACCGATCCTACCGCTGGAAGGGAAAAAAAAAAGTTTGTTTTATGGATTCCAGCTACAACACATTTCAAATGTGATTCAATCTAGAAATCCACCTTCATGTTTTTTCACCACAAAGCCTGAAACGTCAAGCAGAGGCAGTTTGCCTCTGCTTGATCCTGATTTTGCAGCGTCTCCGTTCCAATGAATAATTTGGCTATGCCACCACACTTTCTGAACCTGAAACTTTTTGACCAAACTTGGTAAGAATTGGTTCTTTTTTGGCTCTTTTTTTTTTTTTTTTT
>NC_050519.1:8226902-8243005 GCF_002922805.2 Oryzias melastigma
AATAATTTTCAGTAATTGCCTTGTTTTAAAAAAAAAAAACTGTGACAGGGTAAAGTAGACTTACTAGGGAGCAAACTGAAAGAATGGCAAGAATATGAGCAATTATCAGTCCATTATCGGCTGGATTTTTGAAATCTCCCATAGTGAAACACAAAACAGACCTGTCAGTCCTGTCTCATTTTAACAAACACGGCCTGCCTACTATTCTTTTTATATAAATAAGAGGAAAGCAGGAACTGTTTGGTTTGAAAAGAACCATTTTCAGTGACAAAAAAAAAGGAACCAGAAGGACTTTGAGCGAGTACGGCACACTGTGTGCAGCACAAAGCAGCATGCTCAAGCTCTCAGCAGTGGCTGGTGTGCAGCAGTAACTGCATTCTCGGGCAGTAGCGATGGCGCCGTTTACTCCGTTAGACAAATCCATAAAACAATGATTCATGCGGTGACTCTTTTCACACAATCAATGTAGTCTCAGTAAAATACACTGTAAAACATGTTCAGCTGGCTTTAATATGTTCATTTCTCACCGTCTCACAATGGCGGCCACCCCAGCCGCAACAGCTTTAAAAATATATACATTGATCGGAGAGAATAAAAGACTCTATGTGTTGGCGGTTGAATCAACTTTTAAGGCACAAGAATAACAACAGAGAGCTGATAATATTTCTAACAAATTGTTGGTGAAACATATTATTAGAAGTCACATAAAGACATTTTCTCCTTAACATAAAATGAACCAGAAAGAGACAAAAGAACCATGCTGGGACTCATACACCCACAGACAGCTTCCACAGCTCTCTGTAAACTGGCGCCGAGCTCCATTTGTGATAAGAATGACAGACTTGTGATATGAGACACAGTTGTTTGATTTATTGTTGGAGAACACTTGGAAATGTGCCTGCCCACCAAACATAAAGGAATCCAGGAATATGCTATTTTTCATGCAGGATTTATAATGTGGTATTTACTTATAGCTAAAAATATATATGTATGTTATCAACAAAAATCACAGGTTTTGCATTTGCTTTAAATGTATCGTGAAAAACCTTTCGTTGTTTCAATGTTTTGTTGCTTCAGACTAAAAATAATTCAAAAGGAATGAAACTTGAATAGAATTATACAATCGGGGTGTAGAGGATGTAGCTATAGCAGAATTGCGGCACATTTTTAGGCAATCCATCAAATCCAGTCGACATTACAAGAATGAGAAAATGATCTTCACAGGGATATCGAACTGCACTGTCCTGTCACAGTACCAGCTCTATTCCCTCTTTTTAACATTCCCCAACACAATCACAAATAAGATGTTGAAAGGAACGTTAAGCCCACAGGATCAGATGATATGTTTAATCAAAAGTCAGCCGCCTTTTTGAGCACGGTTTGAATCTAAAGACATATAAGCGGAGAGACAATTAAGTTTATCTTCAGAACATTTATATTTAAAGAATCCTTGCAATAAAAATTTAGTTTTTAGTGTTTTAGTATGCTCTTGTGCCATTTCTGCGACGATGGAGGAAACAAATTAAGCTAAAGATAGCGTTTCGGAGTATCTCTTTGTCCAAATTGTTGTGAATCAGATGAAAAAACACCTTTATAGAACTAACGTAGGTCACTAGCCACCAGCTCCCTGCTATACGCCCTTCTAATGCATTCACTTGTGGACAGATCCATGTTCATCTTAGTTTTCTTAGTCCAAGCTATAAGACTATAAGGCTATAAGGCTATAAAGCCAGTTTAAAATTATGCTAAAAAAAATAATTAAATGAAAAGCTCGGTTTGTGAATGTTTTAAATAGTTTTATGAATGACTCATTCTTCAACCCCAGAGCTGCTTTGAAAAATAGTTATTAATATACATTGGACATTTCTGGTTAAATAAAGTTTTTTTTTTAAACTATATGGCTGGACAGCTCCAAAATAGTTAGCCATTTTTGTTGCACCGGTAATTTTAAATTGGGGCTGTAAGCTAGCAAGAGAGCATGTAAACAGATGGATGATGGGAAATAGGGGCAGACTTATCCTGTGTCAAACAAGTTTTAATGAACTCTGGATGCTCATCATAAACTATGTCTTAGAAAACAACTAAAGTTTTTTTTTTTTTTTTTTTAATGGCATAATAATAATTATTATGCCATTTGGAGTGCTTTTAAGATAGATCAAAAGATGAATGGAGTGGAACTTTAAATCACATGGATAAAATGTAAATTGTTTTAGTATATTTTGACAATTTTACTTTGGAGTGAATTTTTATTTTATTCCCATTTTTATTATTTTTTTTGTCCCGTTTCTTTCTTATTTGATTGATTAATTGATTGATATATTGATTGACTGAAGGGGACTGACTTTCTTTTATTACAGGCCACTAAGAGTTTTCTTTGACTTAGCTTGAATTACATTCTTCCATTTGTGAGTCAGTGTTTTCCCCATAATCTTTGGATCTCTTTTCCCCCCTGATTTTTTCTCTTGTGCTAAGGGGATGCTGGAGCCTGTCCCAGCTATTGGTGGGCAGTTGTGGTGGGCTTCCTTTCTGCACTCTCAGAATCCAACCACACATGGCAGATGGTTCTGCTGGAGCTTCTTTGATAAAATCTGTTGGTTACTTAGTAACAATGGATATTGATATAATACTGTATATTTAGTCCTAGTAAAATTATTTCTCCCAACCTCCCAATCCGCAATATGTTCACTTTTTTCTTGAGTTTGATTTTTTCTCTAATGCTGACAATTGTATCCAAAGAAAGCTCGGATATAAATTGATGCTTTGAATTGATCAGTTTCCCAAATGACTCGTTAAAAATTCACAATAATGAACAATTTAGTAAACACCAGTTTTCCTTTTGTAGCAGCCGATTTGTTGCAATTTCAAAAGATCTAGTCATAGACACAATGCCACAAGTCAGACAGCTCAGTTGCCAATTAATCAAAAACTTTGAGTTTCTGTTGAGTGTGGAGACAAATGACGATGCTGACCCACATTTGGACACATAGAACTGGGTCACTTCTCCTAGGAGAACTTTGGAATTTTGTTTTTTTGTCCTCTGCTGTAACAGTACTGTCAACGGACACAACAGAACATGTTGCATGTCTGAGCTTTAACCTCACAGAAGAGATTTTTCTTCCTCAACAGAGGTGAGTGGCATTGATTTTCAGCCCATTTCAAGTCATGCTTGTTTGTCTTTTTTTCTTTTTTTTTTACATTGAGGGCAACATGCAGGTGTATTCATTATCCTGTAATTACCTTGCTGTTAGTCTTCTAGTATATTAGTCATTATGTGCTTTCTCCACACGGTGCCGTGACAGGAAAGGCATAATGAATGAGTGTTATAGATAGAAACTACACAAACCTGCTCTTCCATCATTAATACTAAGCTGTTGCCAAAAAGCAACCTGCTTTCAAGGCCACCGCTAAGTGACCCCTTTCACAAATGCAAACCAAATCCTACCTGTGTAACGCTGAGAGCAAACAAGGGCCCATCCAACGTTAGGCCAATGCTAAAATCTTTTGTTCACAATGTGCTGGTAGAAAAAAAAAAACATTTCAACAGTCTATCACTGTGAGAACAGGTGGCACTTCATTCTTGGAAGTTTTTCATTTCAGTGGATGAAGTTACCAACAGCTGGAAAACGCTATGTTTACGTAAATTATGCCCCTCACTTGAACGTGAGCGTGATGCCCGTTGACTGATAATGTTTGAGAGCCTTGAAAACAGGCCAACTCTGAGGGATTCGGTTGGATGTAGGGACATTGAAGCGCTCTTACAGATCAGCGCACAAAAGGAGCAGCTTACCTAAAGGCAAGTAAAGCCAGGACTTCAACATGGGCTCATCTGCTGGTGATTCCTGTGGTGAGCAAATTACCCTTCATCACAGCCGGCCTCGTTGTAATATGCCATATTGAGAAGAAGGGAACATCTGATTGCAATTCCTCCCAAGGAAATGCGTGTGACACATCTCCCTGACTTCTGGATTGAGGCACTGTTATAAAAAAAAAAAACAAAATGTAGCCAAGTCTGTTCACCAAGATGCTGCTTGATGGTATCAAGCATGTATTGATCAGAAGAGGAGAGGCTACTCAATAGTAAGAATAAGTTCATTAATTCCAGAGTGAGTGGTAGAGGCTGATGAAGGATGAGATGATCGGTTGTCAGAATGGGTTGAAGAAAATATGAACAAGCCAGCACATAAACCACCTTCTCAAACGCATCGCAAGTTTCACGCAGAATTTCTTTTTCCAGTCCAAAAAAAAAAAAAATAGCACAATAGCCAATCTTAGCACCAACAAGCAGGAAGCCTAAAGGTTGGTCTGTCAACGTTACATAAAATTGTTCAACCATCCGGACGTATTCCAGATTATTTCAAGCCAAAGTGGATACAATGATGAAAAAAATTGCCTCTAATCAGATCAATGGGCAACACTATATACTCAATCCATTTATTTATTGATTTTAACACCACTTGCATTGACTTAACACTAAACTGTGCATATTCTTCTGTTGTTCCTCTCCCTGCCACTTGGGGCAGTATAAGATGAAGCAAATACAAACACCGAATCGGATTTATCTCTTTTGTTTGGTAGTGTGGTGGTTTGGCAGAGTTTTACACCAGATGCCCCTCCCTTTATTCTATCTCTGGGCTTGGGTCCAGCACAGGGAAACCCAGAATCGGGCCTCCTTGTGGCTACGAGGTTAGGCGTACCAGGGTTCCTGTTTCTTCGAGTTAAATTTTAGACTTTTTAAGACTTTGCATTTGAAAAATTAAGATAAATTTCGTTCCCATTTTCCCCAGCCCTATGGGCAAAACCAAAACAAAATCCTTGAATTTCAGAACAATTACTTGTCAATAACAGAGTAACGTAACAAATTACAGTTTAAGTTTCAGTTATTAAATTACAATTATTAGACTTCAGAAATCCTCATTACTTCACTACTCACATTTTGGTGCAGTGAAAGAATAGGTGACTAGTCAAACAGATTTGTGTAAACATTTGACATGTTCTCTTGGTTAAATGAAACAAAATGAATTCTAATAATAAGTAAATAAATAAAAAATATTGATGCATGTGAGCTAATGCAGAATTGGAGATTGGTCAATGTAAGACGTAGAGAGTGGAAATAGGGACAATCAGTCACTGGAGATATTCGAATCATTTCCAATTTGTTGAAAACAAAGGTAAAAACATTTTTGTTTAGTGCAACTGTCTAAAGTTTTAAAATTTCATATGGAAAAAGTTTGAAATTGCACTATTTTTAAGACCAAGATTTCAAAAGATTATTAAAAAAATTTTTTTTTTCAAGGCCTTATTTCCAAATTTTTAAATTTAAGGCTTTCACGACTTTTTAAGATCCAGCAGGAACCCTGGCCTACACATTCCCACTACCCGACTTGTCATATATGGGCACCTTTTTAATTAGGTGTCCCCAACTCGTTGTTTATTGTGCGAGCTGTCCAGACACGGTACATGGTTCCAGGTTAGGGATACAGGAACTATAGAGTACCGGCTGTGTCACAGTACCAGTACGCATTTCAAGGGTTTGGGACCCCTAATTAGCGTATTCATTTTTTTCCTGTTTGTGGCCCGATACCAAGCTGCCCTCTGACTGGTACCAGTTCACGGCCCAGAGGTTTGGGACCTCTGATTTAATGGAAACCGCCAACAGGTCAAAAAATAAGTTGGGGACACCAAAACGTCAAAAAGGGCCCAAACCATACATCTATATATGACAAATTAGGAAAAAGAATGCGTTGAGTTATATAGTAGCTAAGGACCCACACTGGATTGAGTTCATTGCTCCCCGGAAAGCAAAACTTGGTTTCCAGCGTACCAGTTTTACACCTAGCCAATGGAGCCTCTAGCCACTTAATTGTTCAATGAGTATCCTCTGTTTTGTAACGCTGACAGGTGCTCTTTCTTGCTTTCTTCTTTCAAAATATAGATTGCCTTCCATTATTAAAATTAAATTATCACTTTTCTGTATAGTCATAACATTTCTTATTACCAATGATGACAATTTTTTCCTTTTTTTTCGCTATATGAATTTTTTAATCCTTGAACAAATGAATGTCTTGAAGCATATAACGGAAGCAGATCTAATGCCTCCTGGTAGCATCTGTTCAGACTGTTCAGCTGCTCGTCTAATCAAAGAGAAAATGACTACAACACATTTATCTTTTCAATGCATTTTTATGATGGACTGCTGTGAATTTAATATCTTAGCATTGCATGGCGGAAATCTTTTGCAAAGTACGATCAGACGGTTGAAAAAAAAAATATTCACATAACATCCAATTAAATGGCCTTCATGGTTTATCTGTTCTCTGCATGTCTCAGAATAACATTCAAAATTGATTCTGCTGCAGGCAATCCAGAACTGTCCAAAGGAGTGCTCACCCGTACGTCTTTCCTTGAACCCGAATTCCCACTTGGGGTTTGGTTCTGGCCCTCATCTTGTGCCTTGGTCTAGCAGAGTTTCTGCAACACAGCAACATTTATATTTTAACGGCTGAATATGAATTATGCACAATAAGCAGTGAGAAGAAATTTAATGATGCCTCGCTGGTACAGTCTGCCTCAACAAACGAAGAGTGATTCCCCCTGTCTTGGCTGCAGGGATGAAGGTGCTGATTTGAACAAATCTTTGACCTCATCCTTCTTGTTGCTTTAGGTTTGCAGTCAATGCACAGGTTTAGAGCACAAGATTGGGGATAAGGGTACCTCACCCTGTCAGAATATTGATCCACTCTGACATCTAATGTAATGATTCTTTGTCAGTAAAGAAATGACTGGACAGGCTGAATTTGGGTCGTATCGCCAGCGACTTTTAATTAAGACTCCTCTGCCATCTCCTTTTGACCTTGTCATCTATAGCGCGCCACATCCAGGGAGAGGGTTTTTTTTTTTTTGTTCGTAAAAGAGAAAGCGCTTCCACAGAAATAAGATGATGTATTCTGGCACAGGGTGACCTTGATTTGTTATGGATAAAATGTTTTTTTCTATAAAAGCAAAGAAATAGGCATGTTCACTACAAACCCAAAGACTTTTTCAAGAGTTTTGAAAAGATACAAGCTTGTATCTCTAAGCTTAATGAAAATTTCAAAGACTGGGCTTTTTCATTAATATTGGAGCATATTTTTGAGTTTTCAGACTGCACTTTTAAGAAATATTAAACAAGAATCATTAGCTTGGTCTACAGAACAACAAACTTAGAATGTCACCATTCTTTGATATAGTGTTACTTTATTAAAAAAAAAAAAGGACTACTTTAATGATATCGTCTCATCCTCTTGACTGGTGGGGTTTTCAAGCACATTGAGACTAATTCTGGAACTTAGGCACCAAAGTGTCCAATCTCCACCCAAATTGTAGTACTGTGACTGCAGTAGTCAGTCCTGTCCTGTCTCCGGGCAGCTGATACTGGTTCCCCACGGGTGGATATCTGCAGGGTCTTTCTTCATAAGGGGTGTATAGTGGCCCTGGCTACTGATGTTACTAACCTGCTCCCATTTCATAGTCCCTTTAAACTTCTTCTCTCCTCTTCATTTCTACTAATTTTGTTTTCCTGAACTCTAAAACTTCCATCTCTTTCAAAGTTAGCCTCCTTTGTCCTGCAAATGTTTTCTTAATTTCTCTGTCAAACTCAATTTCTGAGGTAGAAAACTACATAAACTTAAAAATAACACAAATTCTGACCTTGAGACTGTCCTGTTAAGAACTGCATGGTGGTGTCTCACAGTGAGAGGGTCCTGGTTGGAATCCCGACTTGGACCTTTTTGGATTGATTTCACGTTTTCCATCCAGTTGCGTGTGTTTTCTCCAGACATTCTGTCGTCCTTTAATCATCCCTAGGTATGGATGCCAAGAGACAATTAAAGGAACCCTGCCTTGGCCCAATAGTAGCTTGGATAGGCTCCAGCAGCCCCATGACTCTAAAATGGAATCAGTTGGTGTTAAGACCGATGGATGGATAGATTTAGGACAGAGGTCTGCAACCTGCGACTCCAGATCCACATGTGGCCCCTTTATCTCTCCATGGTGGCTCTCTGGCTGAAGAAAAATGATATAATAGTAAGTTTAATTTTTTGTAATTTCATTTACTAAGAAATTTTAGGCTATTTTGGAGTTACCTAGTAATTAAGCAACAAGTTAGCTTTTTTTTTTTGCCTAATTTGGCCTCTACTGAGTTGTTTATGTTAATTTGGAGTTTTGCCAAAAATTTAGCGATAAGCCAAAGTTTTTGGATGATTTGTTATCTACTGAGATTTTTTAGGCTTATTTAGACTTTAGCCTCTATTTTAGCAACAGGTGAACATTTTTGAATAATTTACAGTGGTTAACTGGGGAATTTTAGGCTATTTTGGAGTTTAACTAGTAGTTAAGCTACGAGCTAGCTTTTTGGCTAATTCGTTATCTACTATTTTTACTCATTTTTACCAACTAAAAGTTAAAAATGAAAAAAAAACATCACATTTTGAGAGATGCTAGTTTCTTTTTATATCTTTGCTTTGATTGTGCCAAAAAATAAGAATAATTCATATTTATTATTTAAAAAATGGTAATGGATTATCCAAATTTCTTAAAGGCTAAAGTAAATCTATGTGGCTCCTTCTAGGTTTTGATCAATGGAAAACGAGCCCAAATGGCTCTTTTACTGTTAAAGGTTGCCGACCCCTGATTTAGGAGAATTGTATAAGCCAATAATGACACAATAGTCTAAACATAGCAGCACCATCATTGTCAATACCTTTTAACATAAGAACTAATAAGTCTCCAAAGTAGAAAATGTTCTTGGTTTTTTGCTCCAGCAGGGGTAAACGATGGTTACCATGGACACACGTTGGTACACTGGGGTCTCATGCGTCCTGCATTTATTTTACACATGCACAGATGCAACACATTTCTGATACCCCCTGACAAATTAACATTTAATCTTCCACAAAATGAATGTATTCACTGAAATGTTTTGTTGGGTTTTCTTTGCCACAAACTAAATAAACCTGGAAGCTGTCGACAGTACATGAACAGTTGTTAATTTTCGATGTAAACAGTGATGACAGAAATACGCAGGACTAAACTGTGGGATGGAGACATAAGCCAAATCCAACACACTGTTTAAAATTAGAAGCTTCACACTGCGAGTTAAAATAGAAAGGTAAAAGGTGCTTATTGGCTTCAAGTTGGGTTTTGGAATGCCTGCTTTCTCTTCCATATGGTGCCACCTATTTATTTATTTTTAAGTTGAGTAGGTGTTAAAATACAATTATTAACCTTTTCTAGAGTTTAAAATCATGGCTTACAGGTAAAAATATATATATGTATATAAATGAAAACATATTGCATTTCCTTTTCTAAAGTGCCTTTTTTTGTTCAGCATTCAGATAAAGGGGCATGTCTACAAGTGTGATTTGATAGGTTTTTATATCTTAGAGGTTGTAATGGTTTTTAAACGCTTTAATGTCTGCTTGGTCAAGTAACAAGACTGTAAATGCCTTTGGACATTTACTAATAGCGTTGAGCTAGGCTCATTCACCGCTGCTGAGTTTAGAGCAAACGTTTCAAGCAAAGGTCATCTTGGAATTATATTTTTTAAATTGGATTTTTTTGTAGCTGTATCCAAATTCTAAACAATGATGTTATGTTCACACTAGGGATGTGATGCACACTCAAGAACGTGCTAACGGGCTGTCATGAACACACTTTTAGCATATGGTGTTCTCACAGTTGGAAGAGACTTGGTACAAAATGTTGAAGCGGCACAAATCTTGCTCCAGGTTTTCTTCTCACAGCTCCATTCCGATAAGTGAAAGACTAAGCGTCATAAAATTCCTTCCGGACACATGATTGATTTTCAAATGGTTGACACTCCCATGTATTAAAAAGGAAATAAACCACAGCTTGCTAGCAATTCTGAATCCTTGATGGGTCAAACTTTTAATCTGTATTCAGTGGCTGCATGTTTCAAACATTACAGCAGAGAATTAAAAAAAATAAAACAATAAATTAAGGAGATTAAAGCCAAGTGAGGATACAGTGCAGTAAGTGTACACTGTCCCCAGCAGCAGGCCGACTAAACTCATTTCGGTCTAACTGTCTTGGGATTGAACAGTAATCTGAATGATTATTGATAACATAACAAATGTTTGGAAGCTCCTTTGTCTGATTTATGTTTTATTTATTGATGGCTTACAGGATCTCTGCAGTTGCTGCTGATGAAGCCGTGGACATCTTTGTAGCTGTAAAACTTCTGTCCGAAGAGGCCCAGTTTCCGGCATTTTCAATGATCTTATGCTAATGTAATGACTAATTTCATTAAGTTTTGTTGTTTTGTTTTTAAAACCGGACG
This sequence comes from Oryzias melastigma, assembly GCF_002922805.2. Lineage (NCBI taxonomy): Eukaryota > Metazoa > Chordata > Actinopteri > Beloniformes > Adrianichthyidae > Oryzias > Oryzias melastigma. Next base: position 8,237,239 of record NC_050519.1, read on the forward strand.
TTTTATCTAAAGGAGGTATTGTTTCTAACAATTTTCCTTTGCCTCATCAGCTAAATGATGCAGGGGGACAAATGGACTTCTGGGTACGGGAATGAAAAGGGTGTAATAAATTGGCAGTCCTGTAAATGTATGAAACTCAGGATTACTTTTAAAAAGTCATAAATTCATGACGTCATAACATGTAAGTTTACAAGAAAAATTAATAAATTTAAACCCTTAAAGTCATAACTATACAACCTTATTCTCGTAATTTATCAGTTAGACTTTTATTAATGTAGTTTTACGACTCTAAGATAGTAAGTTAAAAAAATGTTGTGTTAAGTAAATGCAAGAATTGGGAATGTGAAAGCCTGAAGCGTACATATACATGTGTTTACATGGACGTTTCATTGGAAGTAGTTGCTTTAAAAATGTTTCCAAGTCAGTAGTGAATGTAGGATAATATAAACGTATTCTTTAGTGTTCCTTCCTCTATCTAAAAATTCTAGCAACATATATATTTGCTGTATGTGAGTTTCCTCTGGCTGCACTTCTCTTCTACTCCATTAATCCCATATGAGATGCGCCTATTTTGTCTCTTCAGCTCAGTGTTTCACGTGTTGCTATCTACTTGATTTCTTTTGCTGCCAGTTAAATTCAATTAAATGATAAGACTTCTTTCACCTTTCAAATGATGTTACATTCCCAAAAGTGGTTAAGGGATAGAGGTTAATCTACTTCAATTTAACATCTTTTGCTCCAGAAAAAATAAGGAGGAAGGAAAAAAAAAAAAAAAAAACCTTCAAACTTCCCAACTTTCCTTGTTACTTCAGACCTGTGCAAGGTGTTTCTCTGCAAAAAAAGAGTCAAATCAATACAAGTTGTAGACTGTCAGTGCCTCTAAGGGAATGCATTTCTTTTTCATGACTATTACTTCGCTCTCTCGTATAAAAAACACAAATTGGCCATTCTGGCAGACAGTAGTTGTCCATTTTGTCGAATATATTAACATATATATTCATTTGACAGTAGGCCAGGAATACTTGTTTGCTGTTGTGTAATCCCAGGAAAGTTAATTATACTAAATCTCCTTAAACCTCACTGCCAACTGGATTTGTCCAAGAAAGACTTTCACTTGCTCACACACATGCACACACGTTTGTGTAGAAATTCTTATTAGGACATTGTATTGACTCCCATTACCTAATCGCTCAAACTTAAACAGACTCACATTGCTGTGTCTGCTGGAAACAGTCCATAGCTAAATCCTAAAGGGGAAAAAAACTAATTTAGAAAAATAAATATTAAGAAGAAAACTGTAAATCAATCTTTTGACTGAGGAAAATTCATTGAAAGGAGAAAGAGAAAACCTGACTTTTGTCTCTCTGCTGATCATCAACCACATGTTGGGTTTAATACAGAAAGAACCTGATGTACACAGCGTGTAGTTTGAAAAATCATTCTTTACAAAACATTTTTTTAAGTAAATCACCAAACATGCTGTTTTAATTCAGAAAGTTTCAGCAAGAACTTTGAGTATTAAAGCATAATCCCATTGTGCGTTAGCAATAAGAAAAAAAGGAGATTGAGGGGGAATAATACTGAAAAAATAATATTTTTTTCTGAAAATATACGTATCATAAACATATTTTTACCAATTGTAAAGACTAAAAAAGTATAAAAACTGGACACAGTTAATCATTAATGACTAAACGAGGCTATTGGGCTCACATATTACAGCAATATCTTTGACTTAGAAAAATACTTGAGGTGTAACAATGTTAAATCAATCAATATTTTACAAAAGCAAAAACCATAAAACCAAATGTGACCAACCACAAAAAACTTAAACTTGATTTAAAATCCAAAATAAAAAGAGATGTACTGACCGACTGAAAATTGTAGCTATTTTTAGTCACAGTTAAGGTGATCAACCAACACAAAAGAAGTGATTGAAAATGAAAACCGGGAGTGATCATGGGGGACGCAGAAAATCTGAAAAAAAGAAAAAAACATAACTTGAACAGGAACTGAAGCATGACTAACCAAACTAGATAAAATAAGTAATTTCAAACACTTCCATCCTGGTGTTTACAAGACATACTCTAACTAAGTACTGTATGATTTAAAAAAAATATGGCCTAACCAAGGTTTTTTTTGTTGTTATTAATCTCAATCTGGACCATTATACAACTGCTTCTGTGTTCATTTTAGTTTATTCATCCATTTTTGTAAACCAGTTTTTGTCCCTTTTGGGGACTCGGGGCTGCTGGAGACTAACCTGGCCACTCCTTGGTGAAGGCAGGATACACCCTGGACAGGTCCCCAGTCTGTCGCAGGGCCACTATCACACACTCATTCAAACTCACACCAACCTTATTCATACATAGATTTAGTAATAAAGAAAAAAACAATCCTTTTCAACTTTTATTAATCATTTGTCCCCACGTCTTACAGGAACTTGTGTGATATATGTAAACAGACTTACCTTTTTATCACCAGATCATTCTGGATCCGTTTAACAACGTGGGTTAAATAATCCAGATGTTATAATCATACCGGGCATGTGATGGGCGTTCAAGAGCGCACCAAAAGCACATTTATTGAACACATATTTATTATGAGGTTCACACTGGAAAAGCAGGGAGGGACTTGTTGGAAAATGTTGAAGCGGTACAAATTTATTCCATTCTGATATATTAGATATATTGTATTTTAGTTGGCACTTATGTGATTTCAAACATTACTACCAAATCAGAGTCCCCAATTGGTCAAAATTCCACCTGGTTTAACTTTCAACGCGTGTTGAATGTAGAGCCCGAAACGGTCATGGAAACTGACAAATAAATGTGGGAGTTTTGAACGCAGAAACCCAAAACTCGCATATATGAGCATTTACAGTGACATAAAAAAGGTTACTGTCCTCGTAAACACAAACGTACCAAAGGTATATGTCCATCATCAAAGGTGTGTCCCCACAAGTACATGAAAACGCAAACACTACACACAATTATTTCTCAGAAATCTGTTTCCACTCCCTAAAACTATAAACACTGCAACGTAACTTTTTTTTAAACTCACATGTTTAGTCTACATCTTTTCAAAACACTAAAATCTAGACATTTGATCCTTAAAAGCTTGATAGGCTGAAAACAGTGTATGATTGTGTAAGTGTGGTCCAAAAAAGATTACAATTAAGAGATGTAATTTCTTTACATGATGCATTAAACCACAAATCCCTCAAAAATCCTACTTTCTTCCATTCAAACATAGTTGCATTTGGAAGTTGAAGATTGATGATTCTCTCCGAGTGACTGTTAATAATGCATGTTTCACATTTCGTATTTTCCAGTCCCTTAGCATTGGACTGCAGTGTTTTGCTCTGGAGTTGGACTGCTCCAGGCTAAAACCTGACATTACTTTGAGTCCTGCATCATTTATACATTGTCAGCATCTGCATGCTGTGGTTGCAGCAGACTCAGTCCAGTGAACAAACATATTGACAAGTTGCCACTCAATATAAGAGCAAATCAGAGCTCCTGTTCAAACTATATTGTTCCTGTAAAAACAATGAGGGTTTTTTTCACATAGTCCTGATGTTTAATTCATGTTACAAAAGATCAAAATGAATGTAGAGAATTCGCCAAAACCAAAAACGTTGTAAACTTTAGAAGACCAAAGAGGAGAAAGGGATGTAAAAAAAAAAAAATTTGGAATCTTCTGTTGACTCCCTTCTCATTTGTATTCAGAACTGAGATGGTTCCTTCCAACCAAGGATTCATACTTGCCACTTGTGGGGTCAAACAACCTTATTCAAACTTTATCTCCTGACTGAAAGAAGAAGATTTTGTGCAGACTTATACACTGTAGTTTCTGCAATTATTGCATAATAATTACCCGGTAAATTTTTAATGCAAACTTCTGCTCGGAACAGATTTAAAAGTGAGTGATTATGTATAGCAAAAAGACTATTACATGTCAGTTTTATGTAATATCCCAAACACTGATGATTAACAATTTTGTCACAAATCTCAATTGTGTTTAATTTTCTTACTAAAAAAAGCCCTTTTTTGTCTTACGCATATTTTTTAAATATTAAAGCTGTTATAATAGATGTCTGTAAAAATGAATTTGTGTGAATCTCACAATAAAATAGAAATCAAATGATATATTTAAGTCATAACCTCTAATTTGGGATTTTTGGGGGATTTTATATCATTTTTTTCCTCAGAAAGAAAAATGATAGAGTTGTAGAACATTTAGTTATTCCAGAAAACTATCATTTTCAACTGCTTTTTCATGACAAATAAATGTAAACTGCACAATCATGAGACACTTCTTTACATTTTTATTTTATTTTATTTAACCATGTTTAATGGAAAAATATTTTTTAATGCTGAATGCTGTATCTGGTCATTTTTTAAGTATATTTTATAAAGAATAAATATGCAAAAATAAATATAGATATGAGAATTTCATCCACAAGAGTTCAAACCCTTAATAGAAGAACTGAATGAAAAATTCTAATGAATTAGCTGCTTTATGAAAGTGTATTTTTATAGAAAAAGATGACAGATTGACAAATAAGGTTGCAATTTCCGGCTAATCGGAATGTGGTGACCAGGTGCGGCAAAGTTACGAGTTTTCAGAGCATGATAATTGTCCTGGAAATATATGCATGGATGGACAAAGCGGTACAAAAATTCCTGTAGTCACTTCCAGGCCAGAACTTACCCGGCGTGAAGATGAACGATTAGCAGCTCTGGTAGTTGAAGTGTAATGGGATCAATAAATCGATCATCCGAGTGTTAGAAGTCAGCTGGACATCAAGGAGGACCTCTGCAGAGGGAGCCTATTAATTGTTTTGTTTATGCAGCTCCAATCACAACATACCACACCTCTCCCACAGAGAATTAATGATTACTGGCAAAAGGTTAATATCCACTCAGCTGAAAATGAATCAACAGTAAATTAATGAGATCATTACCTGCATGGATTGATAATGAAATTAGTCTAGTTTCAAAGTGGGACTGTCTGCTATGTGGACGTATTGATTTGAAAAATAATGCATCTGTTGGTGAAGCCCTTGACCGGATGGCCTCTGCTGAGCGATCCTTGATGTTGGAGGTCAGAATCGATGAAAGTAGCGACTGGATTAAATGAAATGTCCTTCATGCAAAGAGATTCACCTCATATTAAAAAAAAAATAGAAACATCCATATAAGAATTTTGCAGCTGCAGATATTTTTTTCTTTTTTGTATTTTTCATTTGTCATTTGTTCATAAAGGTCTTTAATCTTAAAACGAAAAAACACACAGGAAGGCAAACACATATTTACTCAGACATCAAATGTGCAAGTTTTCATACTTAAAAAGATGAGAGAGGTCTGTAATTTTAATCATAGGTATATCTCCACTATGAGAGACAAAATAAGAAAAGAAAATCCAGAAAAATCACATTATCTAATTTTTGATTAATTTATCTGTTAATTATAGTGAAAAGGAAGTATTTGATCAATAACAAAAGCTCAACTATATACCCCCTGTTGGCAATGAAAGCAGTCAATCATTTTCTGTGTCTTCATAAACTGTTTTGGTCCATTCCTCCATGCAGATCTCCTCAAGAGCAGTGATGTTTTAGGAGTGTCGCTGGGCAACATGAATTGTCAACTCCCTCCAAAGATTTTAATGAGATCTGGAAATTTGCTAGGCCACTCCAGGACCTTGAAATGCTTCATATGAAGCTTTTTTTCCCTCTCATTTGGTCTCACATGAACATGGTGTAAAA
>NC_050519.1:8243050-8271539 GCF_002922805.2 Oryzias melastigma
TATTTTTTATTTTATTTCCAGCTTATTGATATTATGTTTTTTGTATTTTATTTTTCTCAAAATTACTCATACTTTTACAGTTTACTATTACTATTTACTATTAATATATCTATTTATATATCTTTTTATTTTTATTTTATTTCACTTATTTTTCTATCCATATTATTCTTTCCTACTAATTGCTCTATTGCTGCTGGTGGACCACTCGCATTTTAACTGATGCTGACAGTTACAATAAAGTCTTTTGTATCTCTGGTCTTTTTAAGTGCATTATTGGTGGCTAACTAAATACTTTGTTTGCCCTACTGTAAATAATATATATATATATTCTTTTGTTTTTCTATTGTTTTTTTTTAAACAAGCTGATAGAATAAAAATTCACTTTCTTTAATTCAGGAAAAATGCTTATATCTCAATTTAGGTCCATTTTCCAAATCTGTGTATCTTTTACTCAAATTTGTTGAAATAAAATTTGACAAACTTAAGCAAGTTTTATTTATTTATTTTTTTTATTTATACCATCCAACCAGATTGATATGTTATTTGGATCGGCCTACAGTTGCAAGAGAAAGTATGTGAACCCTTTGGGAGTACCTCAATTTCTGTGCAAAAAGGACAAATAATGTGTGTTGTTTTTTGTTTGTTTGTTTGTTTTCCTAAAGACAATGAAAAAAAAACACTAAGTGGTTAAATCACTCCATTTTATGCTTTCATGTTTTTATTCAACACAATCATGTGTCCAGTTAATGCATACAAGTAATTCCAAAAAGTTCACTTCTTTTCTCCTGCAGCTCCATACATTAGAGAGTTGTTTAAAATGAAATAAATTGACTATTTTGCAAAGATGTGACCGTACAATAAAGTCTAATGTTCTAATAATTAATTTAATGTAAAAAAAACAGCAGTGGTTTGAACTTTTTGAAACTTAAAATGTTAATGAAGTTGCCATTAATTCTTGTTTACGTGTTTATTTGTACACATATTTAATTTACCCTTGACTTGTTCAGTACCAGGTATTTACCTCTGGGTTACACTGGTTGAACTTTTGACTAAAAAGGTCCTGGATCCATTTTGGGTCAGTGAATCAAGTGTTCAGAATGAACCAATAGAAACAACAAATCGTATCAGAACCACAAATTATGATATGAATCTAAGTGTTGTTGAAATGAGTCGTTATAACCCTTATGGACATTTTATTTTTTAGAATTAAACTTTAAACAAGTGGGGTAGCATGTTTTATATCATTTTTATAAGTCTTTAAAATGCAGAAAATTGTTGATTAGAATGTTTTATAACAAGATAATTAGGCAAAAGCCACACAGAGATCAGTATGAGAAGAGAAGCTGTGGTGGGATTTAAAAAAAAAAGAAAAGCAAAGGGATATGATACTGGGTTAATATCATTCAGTTGCAACTGGATTAGTGCACATTATCATAAAACAGTTTGAGAAGCCGAAACAATTTTCTGCCAATTTCATAAAACGTCCATTAATTATGTATGCCTAATTTATTGGTCTGCATTATCAACATGTTTATCTTTCACTGATTACTGTTTAATTGGTTATTAGGTGACAACTGTGGGCGCTGATGTTCAATGACGGATTTTTTTTGCGTTTGTTTTTGAAGTTGTGTGTGCTGAGGCAGACCTTTGAAGGTCCTCCAGCACCTCCCACAAACACAAAAAGCTTCATTAATCACAACCGCACAAAAAGAGGAATTAGGAATCAGCAAAACAAAGCTAAAAATAACAATACTTTGAGTTAATCTTTATTTCTGCAAAACTGTCAAATGTGACAATATGTTATCTTGAAACAGAATCGTTGACGTGGTTGCAGAAGAACATGTGGATCTTAGTCATGCTGTTGTAAAAACATCTTTTGCAGTGTTGTGTGATAAAAGTGGTCGTAGAGATGTGTTGGGGCAGGAAATCACACATCGCGGCACAGACAACAGAGCAGAGTTAAGATTTATGAGCGGATGCTTTTCCTCTCCAAAAGGTGGTTAAAGGGGAAGTTCCTGTTTTGGGGAGCAGCGATGGAGGAAAATGATTACTTCTGGTGCTGACTTTGCTCTGTGAAAGGAGCAGGAACTGCTCATCTGATATTATTGGAACCATTTGTGATACAAGATTGTTTGATATTGTTGGAACCATGTGTGAAAGAAAATTGTTTCAAGAATTATTTCAGACTCCCCGTCTTGTGTTTTGTAATGACTATTAGAGTCTGTGTGACAACAGCGGCTCCAACTCTAAAATGCATAGAAAATCATTTCTACTCCACAAAGCAGGGCACCACTTGAATAAATTTAAAATGGTAATTTGGAGTCTTGCTGAAGATAAAGGAGAGAATGAGTCTTATGTGCTCAGTTACAGCACACGGGTTGTCCTTGGCAACACCCACACACACACCTCCACACGTTCACATGAAGATTAAGATGGTGAAACATAAAAGATCAGGATGGGATTGATCTTTAATTTGAGGATCAATAACATGCCGGTGCATGAGTCGCATTTGAATCAATTAAGGCATAAAGGCCACCCCTCAAAATTTCCTTAGAAAGGTTACAAATTATGTTTTTTGATGTTTTATTTATATTAACTATAAAACGCTAAAGATGGAGCTGGAATGACAGCACAAAAGAGTGACCTAAATTATTACACCATCAAAGTGAAATCGTCATTAATTTGCTGCGGAGATGATGCTCCTGAAGCGACGGCAGTATGGCGAGCAGATGATCGCCATCGCAATCTTCCTTAAGTGATAAGGGAAACACTGTTGAGCCACATAACATCCCAATGGGAGGAACAAATGAAGGGCAGTTTAGCATGTCTTTCATGCACCATCAGCCTCTCAGGACGTGTACCAGCCCTCCGCCTGTAACTAAAACTAACTAGAAGTATCAAAAAAAAAAAAAAAAAAAAAAAGGTGTGAGTGTGTTGCAATTAATAAGGTTGGATTGGAGAATTCCCAGAAGCATGTGATTCTAAAAATGCAAATGACACCAAACTGCATATTCATGCTTGAAAAATTAAGTCTTCATCACTGCGAAAAACACTGCAGGGGACCTCTCGTGGGTTTCTTTTAGCACCTTAGTAGGTGGGACTGTCTGGTTTGGAAGGTGGGTTATACGTGAAAAATGAACGGAAATAAATAATAAAATTCATGATTAAAATGTCTTGCTTGCGGTCTGGTTATCTCCGGGGTACAGCTCCCCTGGACGGTGGCTTTGCATTGGCTCAGAGGGAAACACAGAGCGATGGTTAGAAAAAGAAAAGAAAAAAACACCAAGAGATGGTCGTGCAGGAAAACCTCAAAGTGGAAGTTGTGACTGTGGGATGTTACAACTCGGAGGTAAGTGATCAGGTTCAGTGCTACAAAGGGCAGAATGGCTCTTACTTTGATTGAATCAATTGCTCTGTGTAAGTAGCTGCTGGTGTCGGTGTCCCTGGGGTGACAGAGAGGTCTGCAGAGAGTGAACCAATCCGGCCATCCATGGCAAGAGAACAGGAAGGATTAACAGAGCAATGCATCATAGCTGTAGCAACCATCGATTTGTTGCAGACTGTATTTATTGACTCATTGACTGTATTGATTGTCTCAATTGATGAAAAGTTCAGAGACAACAGACACACACAACGGGAAATGAAAAATAAAAGTATATATAATAGGAATAAAGAGAAAATGTATCCTTCACTTGAAAGCAGATCCGTGTTTGTGGCGTGTTTGCTCCGGTTCCACCACATTTCCCTGGCTGGAATGGCCTCATTCACGTTAAGCACATACTGTAATGGCTTGGTAATTTACCTGGGCATGTATGTGGCTTTACCTTGACAGCAAATTCTCTCTGACATTGACTTTGTTCCAGCAGCAGCAGTTTATTTAACACACCATTAATCTCTAATGACAGAAAGACCGTGTTGCTGCAGATGTTTGGTGACAAACTTTAGCTAGGTCCTTCCCACCCGTCACTAGCACTGGGATAAAACTGGAGTACTTTAGGTGTGCTCGGAATATTTCCGTCCAGATCGTCTGATAACACGGAAGTAGAGGGACTCATTTGCGAAATTAAACCAAAGCCACTGATACTGCGCCACATCAGAGTGCATGGTCATCAGTATGCTAATGTTCAACTGTGCAGTGAAACAATCCAATTATTGAATGATGGCCAATGTACATCATCTCCCCTATTGAATGTGCACGCAATTAATGAGTGCCGAGCAACCAGAACAGTGGCACACAGTAAATGAACACTTTGGCAAACTTAAAAGGATTGTCTCAACTCAGAATATGAACTATAAAAAGATAAGCACATGTCAAAGGATTATAGTACTATATATGTCCTCCTTTCTCCGTCTTCTAAAGCAGCAGACGCGTGTTGAGGAACAAAAAAAAAAAAAAACCCAAAGTATTTCATGGCCTCAGCCATTAAAATAGAAGATCTTTTGTGCTGAACAGTGCTGAGTGGGTGTTAGGGCAACAAACTGCAGGGGAAATAAAGGGAGAAGAAACAGGCAGAGTTTAGCCTTAGGTCTCATGAGGGGTAAGGACACTTAACTCATCGCATGCATCTCCACAGTCGACATGATTTTATCAGCTTTAGAAAACAAAAGGAATAAATCATCTCATTTACACAAATATAAATATATTTTATGTATACACAATAATGATTTGCCATCGTCAAAAAAGCATGTCAGTAAACCTCTGCTAATGAATATAGACACTGCAAGGACAGCGGCGGCCTGCTGGAGCGCTCTTTCTTATGATGAAGCAGGGCGATAGTATCAGTGAGAAGGCTGGTGGTGTGGCCGAGTTGTGCCATGCTAGTCCTGGGAGCCGCGAGGTTCACTGTCCTCCTCCAGCTCCCACTGGAAGTTCTGACCAGTCATCTGGTAGAACATCATGTTAAAGGGTTTGTAGAACTTGTGCAGTCGCCGGATGACGTCCGTGTCAATTTTAGGGTGAGTTCTCCCTTTGGATTTGCCCAGACATCGGGGAGTGCTGCTGTCCTCCGGTTTCTTCAGGCAAGGGAATCCTTTCGTTTTATTAAAGTAAAAGTGTTTGTCGGTGACTATTCGTTTGAGTCCCAGGAAGTCCTGTACTTTGGCCATCTCTCCTCCGGGGTCGACGATGAGCCTCTCTCCGCTGACGAAATGCATTTGGGACAAAGGGAAATACTGCATCCAGCTTTCCAGGTGAAGGGCATATATTCCTATACGCAATGCGCTCCAGGAGGCATCTATGAGACCCAGCGTCCGGTTCTTAAAAGCCAGAACCTCAAAGGTGGCGATTTCCGGTTTCTTGGACAGAGTTTGGGTATAGTCTGAAATGGCTCTGGTTACAGGATTGCGCACCACAATAATAAGCTTGATGTCCTTGGCCATGGAGTGGATGCGCTTAGGGGCATGGTTAGTTACAAAGTAGCTGGGCGTCTTCTCCATGGTGATCTGCCCCTCCAGCGTTGAAGGCATCAGGTCTCTGGGAAACAGAAAGAGAGGAAAAAAAAGCCGTTTAATCCTCGGCGTGTAAATGGAACACCCAAGGACACGGCGCAAGCAAATTTGGTACATTTATTAAGCAGAGCATTATTTGAAATTACAAGTGAAAATATCTGTTATTATTACCGGACATTATGTTGCGAGGAGAAACATACAGCTAATTACATCCATGGAGTAATATGCAAGAGATAAAAGAAAGAAGATGAAACGGCAGGCAAGCAAGTATGCTCATTGCTTAATTGACTCCATCTGTGTTACTCCAGGAGCTGTTTTGGAACTTTAATAATGAGTTCACTGCATATCATTAATACCGGGGTGCCTGGGGTATTGTTTTGTCATACATTTATAATGCATGCTGGGCTCACACTCTTCCCCGGCACTTTTAGTTCTTATCCACATGCAGTTCCTCAGCAATGGGTGCACTGAGCTCCTCCTTTTCCCCCTTTGTGCTCCGTTTAAGGTAACTCACTGAAGATATTTATGAGAAAATCTCGATGTTTGGGGACAACATGAAGCTGCTCGTCACAAATGTGTTCAGCCAGATTACTCCAAAAATAAGTTGTACAATAGAATACTGCTGAGGCAAGTGCAGGCTCTTCTTTTTTTTCTGTGGTTATATTTTTGTATCAATAATAAACCATAGCAACTGCCTCCAGCAAATCCTTATCAAATGTTTACACTCATGTTCATTCCAAACCGTAGTGTTTTCTTTGTTTTAGGCTATGTGATTCATTGCTAATTCGGTACATTAAATCCTCTGTGAGACATGCAGATTACTAAACTACTAACAAATACAAACACGCGAGCTCCAGCACGATAACACAGGAGGAAGCAGGATCCTTACGTACACCTAATTAGCTTGCCGAAAATTTCCCGCGTAAACACGCCGGCCAAATTCCTGATAATGAAGTCTTGCAGCGGTCGGGCACTGTACTACTTTTTTTTTTTTTCCCACCCTGAAGTATGATGTTGCACTGGGCCGTCCTGCACCATGAACCCACAGATGTAACCATGCAGTCGCATCAATCATTTGCATCTTGGACATATTCTAAATGAACTGTTCTCCAACAAAGAATCCAATTTAGTCCTCTGAACATAAGAGCCGTTATGCACATATTGACCGCCTTCGCACACATGCATCCACGGACACTGGACTGAAAGTCTCACAAGTGGCCTGGTAATTGCATCTCAGTAAGAGTATTGCTTTCCTGATGGGTAATTTCCCTCCGGATTATGTTTGTCTCTTGGCAGTATAGAACTGTGGTTACTTCTGAACTGGTAATAGGATATCAAACATAACTACAGATACCGTGGTGACTAGAAAGAGTATTAGTTTTCATTAAATTCCCTCACTTTTCTCACTTCCCCCTTTGCCGTAATGAATGGCTAAAGATTTTTGTAACCTTTCAAGGACTTCTGCTCAGTCTGCTATTTCACTTCAAAGTACAGTTGGGGGGTCTGTGGGCACAACATAAAGCAAAAAGAAGAGAAATCACCTTCAGGCAACCGGTATCATACATTATGAAGAGCAGGTGCAGCAGCTCACAAGCTTTAAAGTTTGAGCACATAGCATAGCAATGTCACAATGATCCAACACTTAATTATAAAGCAATGAAGATAGCGCAAGCCAAGTGCTTTGTTATTGTGCTTTTGATTGGAAATCAGTCATGGATCATCTACACCTAAAATGCAAGTGGGATGGCGATGTGGGACGGAAATCAAAATGCTGATAAACAAGCTAATTTCTGCATGCATGGCAAACGTCTCCTCTGGCCTTGCAGTCAAGTGGAACTGAAGTAAACAAGAACAAACAGTTAACTCCCACTTTTTCTTCTTTGCGTCAGCTGCTCAGCTCAGCGCAGGTCATTCAGGTGGGTAGTTAGACAAAATCCGTAGCACTAAAGAGGCCTTTCCGACCATCTGGTGTTTACCGCCTCACGTCGAGAACATAACACATAACGTTCATTTTCCTGCATTTTAACACATGTCCAAAGCTTTATCTACACAGTAAACAGGAGAGTGAAGACGCACTAAAGGTGCTTCAATTTTCAATTAAGATCTCAGCATATTTTAAACTTAAAGTGTCTGCTGGGTAATTTACTGTGAAACATCATGAAGCTAACAACAAAAAAAAGAGAAAAATCTCCATCTATTGCTCCGAGTTGAGTTCAGATATAAAAAAAATAATTATTTTTCCGAATGTGTGGCATTTTCCATCACACTTTTATGTTTTTTTTTTTTTTTTACTGTGTGCACATAATCGTCTGATGCATAAATCCAAACCATAACACTTATCTAAAACTCAATGCTTCGTGATTCAAATATTTTGAGGCAATCAGACGACTTTATGCTCTGAGATGCTAATACGTCTGAGCCGTTTCTTGGAAAAGCTTAGTTGTTTCTATTAAAGTATGTCAGCGGAATGAAAGCTTCTTATTTGGATTGATCTCATCTCTGTTGAAGAGCGTCATCCGCCAAACTTCCTCAATGTCATGTCAAATACAATCAATTATTCGGAGCGAGAGCACAAGTAATAGGCTCCAGACTCATTGGGGCTTGGATATGGTTAATTTGGCACTGATTCTTTGAAGATTTCCTTAAAAGTTTTGTGATGATTTTGAAGTTTAAGAAGGACAAATCTCTCATTTATACTCTCTCCCAGCATCAGGCAGACTCGTGAAGGTTGTTTGAGACGTTCAAGTGTAAAAACACATGGAATACAAAATGCTTTTTTCATAAAGTTCTGCCGTCACAAAATCAGTACCTTTGCAATGAATGCAAGCAAACAATAGAAAAATAATGAATGGCAATTCCTTTATTGTATTACTCGGTGTACGATTGCAAATATCAATCAAGAGTGGGAGCGCCTATTCATCACCGACAGTCAGTCTGTTCATGAGAAGTGAAAGATACTTTGGTCAGCTTGCAATGAATAACACAATTATTTCACCCTGAGTGACATGTTTGTGATTACAGCCGCACAAAGAAGAAAGACATGGGTTTACTGCAAAGTGAAGAAAACAAAGGATGGTCAAATGACTCACTCTCGGCTCGGCTCTCAAAGAGTGGAAGCGTACATATTTGGCAGGCGCAACAACAAGCCCACAGGCCAGAGCAAAGGGGTCCTAGCGGGTCTGTTTTGGAGTGGGAGGCATTGTTTTGTCACTCCGAAGGTGCAACTTTCAGGAGGAAAACAAATCCGGAAAAGACAGCCATTCCGAGAAATGGGAGAGGACGAAAATAATGGCAAAGATATTGCTTTGTCTTTGTTTTCTTGACTCAAATCTGACCTCATGATGGTGGATGTGGAAAGCAACCCTTTGGCGGTCACATCCTGAAGCTGGTTATGCAACAAAATTGGGTAAAAGCTAAACTGAGTTATGTGCGTTGCTAGTGTTACGCAATGGGTAACATAGGGAGGAGGGGTCATTAGGTAGGGGGATGTTTTTGTAAACCAATCAGATGCTCTCTGATTTTTTTCATTCTTAAATTCAGCTTTTAAAAAGCTATCTTGCCCTGGAGCCTCCTTTTATCCTGATACCATTCACCCTGCTCCTCACACAGAAAGGCCATTCTTTCTATTTTTATGGTCTCTCCAAAATGAGGGACAGATGATCCCGGACATGTGCTTTTGCACATCTTCTCTACTGTCTACCTCTTATTTTTTGATAGCCTAATAAATTGATTAATTCTGCTTTCATCTGCAGAAAAAAAATCTTTATTTTTCATATTTTTCGACAATGAATCCAGTTCAAATCTTTAACAGCAATTGAATTTACTTTGACAAAAGCATTAAAAAATACTAACTATTATGTTGGTGTTAAGCTAAAGTAGCCGTTAAATTTGTAATATGTAAGTCTGCCTGCCGATTTGATTTGATTTATTTATCTAAACCCATAAAAAGGACACAAAAATCCAAGCAAAATAAAAAAACAAAAAGTAAAATCTTGTCACGAGTTGTTACAGAAACCCATTTGGGTTTATTCAAGATGGTAACACAAATCTGTCAAAAAATAGAATAAAATCGAGTAAGTAAACAATAAAGAACTAGACTGAATAATCTAAAGCAATAAACCAAACAACTCCAATGTGAAAATTCCAAATAAAATAAATTTTATGAAAATTAAATTAGTAAACTTTTTCTTTGCTTTTTTTTTTTTTAACAGAATCAAACCCCATTTTTAAACCTTGAGATCAAAATCTTTTTTAATCTATTTTATTTTTTTTTTACAAGAGATCAAACTCTTTTAATAATGTGTTGCCATGGTAACAGAAGGAAAATGTAACTTGTGACTTATGGATAGGAGGAAGGTGGAATATCTGCCTTTGTTAGTTACCATAAGAGTAAAGTTGATTTTTGTTTTTTGATAAAATAGTATTGGAAATTGTTAGAATACTTGCTTTTATTTACTAATACAAAAAAAACAAGTATCTGATGAATATTGATATCATAAGATTTAAACATAATCACAAAAAGCCAAAGTGCTGTTTAGTGTACCGCACAAAAAATGGATCAAGAGTAAGAAAAGGAATTCATAGTAAACATAAAGGCTATGAAACCACTAGAAAGCAGCTTGTGACTGCAGCTCCACATGCTTTTCAGAATTTCAAAGTCTACAGAACAATCGACAACAAGATAAAGCAAGATTGTAACCAAAGAGCCCAGAATGACCTCCGAGAGATTAAAGTTAAACTCTAAGATAAGAGTTCAGTGTCAAATCATGCACGTATTAAAATATATAATAAAAAAATCATACAGTATAGAGAAAAATAAGTCTTTTGAACAGAGGAGTGACCTTGAGCAGTTTACTTTTGAGAAGTGAGGCAGAATAGCTGCTGACATTTGCAGTGCAACAAATATTTCATCCTTTTGGTCCAAAGATAAATATATATACATATTTTAAATGATGTTGAATTTCAAAAAGTCATGTCTGCTTCTTATTTATTGATTTTTATTACATTTTTGCATCACTTTTGTCAGTTTTAAGGTGTTTTCGTGGATTTTTCTTTCATTGACTGTCAACCATTTTGTCCTGGTAAATGCTTTTCTCATTACTTTGTGTGACTTCAGGCTGGTCACACAGGTGACTTGGCACTTTTCTTTGTGTGAATCTTTCAGGGCATTGTCAGGCTGCAACAACCAGATGTCTTTTTCAGAACTGATCCTCGGGACAATGTGTACTTGTTCTCACTTGCTAGTGATTGCCAAGATTCTTCACAGCATAGGTGAAAATGACATTGCAGCGTCTTAAACTTTTCTCCAGGTTTGCTTCAGTTATGAAAACCTGTTGTTTCAAAAGCCTCAACAATATGTGACAACTGAAGCATCTTTGAATGCAGGTTCTTCTTTTTTGTTTTCGAATCATAGATACAAATTTAATATTCTCCCAAAAATATTATTTCTACTGGTATAGATGAAAACAAGTAAAATCTGAAGATAGAGGCATCGTGTGTTCATCAATTATGTAGAGCAAAAATAGGCTCTAAGATTTAAGTAAAAAAATACTGATTATTTAAAAAAATGTCTGCAAATAAGTAAAAATTCACCCAATGGGGCAAAAAATGATAATATAAAAAATTCTTATTTTGAAAAAAAAAACCTGACATAATGACACGTTATCCTAAAATAAGATTAATTTGTTATTTAAAAAAAAAAAAGAAAAAAAAGCTTAGTAATATTATTTTTCTTGAAAGACAGAACATTAAACATTTCAAGAATCAATTTTTGAAGACCCACTCTGATCATCTTTTGGGCCATTTTAAAGGTGTTCCAAGTGTTTTTTTTTTTTTTTTAAATCATGCGGTTAAAAAAAAAAAAGACAAACAAACAAATTCAATCTCTAAGAAAATTTCTGCAGAGTTGCAGTGCTTTTGTAGAAGTTGTGGGCTGGACCATTGGCACAGAGTGACTCCGCCCCCTTCCCCAGTTCATAGCTGAAAGCTTACTGTTTACATGCTAACTAGCCACTAGCTTAGCTTTGCAAAAATGAGGAGCAATTTTGGAGCTATCCAGCCACACAGTTTTGACCCCTGAGGGTCATGTGAGGGCTCAAAATGAGGCCATAACAACTCACAATCGCAAATGTAAATCAAATTTCCTCATACTATAAAAGCTAATCTGCAATTTAGGTAAAAGAGATCTACATGCCTGTAAGAAAGATTTCCATTATTGAAACAATTTCCTTTTTTTTTTTTTGTAGATGCAAAGCAAAAAATTGTGTGTTCCTGTAGTTGTGGTTGCAAATTGTCCCTGTCTTTATGTCTTTATGATTGGATGGCCACAAATCAAACTATCCAATCAAAGAGCAGGTGGCTTCCTACCCCCCACCTTAATTGTCTTAATATATGTCCTCCATTATCAGAAACGTGATAAAAAATCTTTGTATTAGGTCTTTTAGTCTCACCCACACAGACACAAATGTGTTTTTGTGTTAGATCATCAAAAAGTGCGTCCTCATTCAAACTGCATACTTATCACACTGTTTCGCCATGACGCTATAATTTGCTTCTCCTCCACAACTTTAAAGCGCGTTTGGTTCATTATCTACCCAACGCCACCTTCACATTTATCATCAATTAAATGTAACATTTTGACGGATGGGGGGGATTTGTGTCTAATTATGCCTTCTTAAATCCTTTCGGCATCCCCGTTAATTGTCTTCTGAGTAAAGTTTGGTCCAGTGATGAGCACACACGTGTTGTGCTGCGAGAGAAAAAAAAAAAAAACCATGAGACTAATTAAAACCAAACATCGCATCCGCCCAATATACGCTTGCTTTCTGTAAAACTTTGGATTTCGGCGGAGTAGTTGAGGACAGAAGTGACAGCTGGTCCTGATCAAAACCTTATTCCCAGCTCACTTCCCGGGATCCCCCACAGACCGTCCCACTTCCAACAATGGGCGAGCCAGGTATTTCTTTCCCTGCATCGCCAGACTGCAGCGCAGAGATCTGAGGCTGTGTGAGTTTGGACATAAAACATTGAGAAATAAAGCCTCAGAGTGAGAACGGCTCTGAGCATGTTTAGAGGGATGTACCATACTAAATCAATACTATAATGTGTCTATTTTTACCCAGCCAGAAAAGTCCTAGCCGAGACTGAAAATAATGTTATTTCGAATGTTTTATTTTATCTTATCGTACCATCAACAGCTATCAAAGCGCTCAAATAAATCTAAAAATGACAACAAAGACCCCTATTTTAAAATAAAATCCGACAGTAATAACACACAAAGAGTCAACGGTTGAATTCCATTATTGCTCTTAACAAAATCGGAGTATTTGCTTTTGCCTTAAAGTGTTGAGAATCCAGGCTCCCTCAGTTTGATCTCACATTCCCTTATTGATGCTGCAGCAGCAGAAACAAGCTGTCACGGCATGCTGGTCCCCAGCACTGCAGCAGCAAAACGACAACCCCAGGAAAAATGGTGGCTCACCTTTTTACATTTGTAATAAAGATAAAAAACTTCTCAGACTCTCTCCATCTCCCAGCGATGTTCTCTCACAGGGAGACGCCTTATCGAAATGCATATTAACTGAAGAAGAAGTACAAAACAGGCCGCTCTAATTGAAAGTCACACCTGAGTACATCAGAGTCAAAGGCTAAAATTTACATCCTGGAAATGTTGCAGATCCAGTTCACTTAAGCAGAACCAATTAATATGACAGTCTGAACATGATAGATTTCCTTGCTGGAGAAAAACGTCCGGCACTTCAGGATCCAATCATTTTAAGTTGACCGCTGCGAAACTCTGCATCTGTTTAGCTGCAGCATATGGGGGCAACAGCTTATGTTAATTCATTTGGTGCACAACACTGATTTTTTTTTTCCTTTTCTTTTACCTTATAGTGCGTGTCTTTGCAAAGTAATTGTTGTAACCTTTTCCAAAGTTTCAAAGAGACAGCATTTGTGGCATTTGAGATTTTTTAATTTCTGAGTAAACACCGCACGGATACAGCCTCTCCTGGGATGACAAGGAGACTGAGGGGCATTAATTACCGTGCAGATAAACAAGTAGGCGCAGAACATACAAACGGCTGCTTTTCACCGATTCCATATGGCTGAATCCATTAGGAGAAACAAATGAAATAAAATGAGTCGTTAAAGTCACCTAATCAAACCACATCTGCTTCAGGTTTTACCGTCTGAGGAAACAATCCTCAATTTTGAGAAGAAAACTTTTTGCCTTCAGTAACTCAGATGTGAAGACCCACTCAAATCATCTTTTGAGGTATTTTAAAAACTTTTCCAGTTTATTTTTTTTTTAATTATGAAACTTATGTTTTAAGCCAAAGGACATAAATTCTGCAAAGAGGTACAAGCTCATTAAAAATTGTTGTAGGCGGAGTTAGCCCGCCTCACTTCCTGTTATCCATCTGTAAAGTTTTTAAGCTAGCTTGAATGAGGAAAACAAAAGTTCAATCTGAATTCTTCTGTTCTCCCTACCCCTCCATTTGTAGGGATATTTGTAGTGGAAGTGGTGTCCAAAATATTTTTTTTAAGATCCCACCCTCCAAGCGGAGGGATGTGGAGCCCTCCGTCGCTGGGTAAACCGCGTTTCCGCGGAGGAGAAGCGCTTTTCTTCACATGGGTGCACTGTGAAGCACAGAATTTTACATTTAAATGTGAGTAATGACTTTTTGTTTTAGCATTACCTTTATAAAGTTATTAAACCGCTGTTGCTATGTATATTTGAGCACTAAAAGCTCTGAGCTAACGCTAGCTATGAGATGTCTTTTTGTTTTTGGAACAAAACTTTGGAATTCTTTGGATAAAGATCTTAAATTTGTTATAACTCTTAAAAAAATATGTTACTAGGAAAATGTAAAAAAAGAAATTGATTAAAACTAGTGAATTTTTATAACTTTGTATTAGCAAATATCTATGTAATCATGTATGTATGTATATATATATATATATATATATATATATATATATATATATATATATATATACATGTCGTGTATATATACATATAATATATACACACACACACACATACATACATATATATACAAGTGATGCTTCAGCCCATTCTTTTTTGGTCTATTCAGACTATCATTTAAAGGTTGTGAAATGTTAAATTTATATAACCAACCAAAAAAACCTAAACTAGCTGACCGGCGACTATATTAGTGATGTCATCAAGTGAAAGTGACGTCCAAATTCAGAGGCACTATTTTACCATAACTCTCCGTTTGGAGGGCTAAATGTAAGAGTAGGGAGAAGGGAAGAATTCGGATTGGACAAAAGACTTAAACGTGGATTTCGTTGTCTACAAGTAAGGTCTATGATAGCTTCTACGACAAAACGGTAACTGCTTTTTTTTCCCGATTCACAATGATTTGACTAGAAAAAATACTCAGAAATACATTGTGAAGCTTTATTTTCTCAATATATGTCCTCCATCACCAGAAAAAAATCTCACAAAGACATGTTAAAAACACCATTTTCATTGGAGTGGGTCTTTAATAGGAAGTATTTGTGTAGCATCGACCTTAGACAGCAATGTTCCTCCATTTCCCTCCGTTTGTTATGAAGCTGCAGGTCAGCGTGACACGCAAGCGAAAAGAAACCTCCCAGTTAGTGGAAAATGTCCTGAGCAACAGAGAGAAATGAATCCCTCTCTTACTTTCAGAGAAGCACTTTACAGTTCACAACAGATCAGTTTTTACTAATTGGTGGTGTTTGTCAAATAGGTTTAAACACTGTATTGATATCTTTTGGCTCTCTAATATTTGTATGTGACTCCGCATGATCATTTTCACAGTGGGAGGCTAGCCTTTAGGATGACTGTGTATTAGTCATGGCCTTCATCTCTATAAAGCTGCAGCACATTACTTTTGCCTCTCCTTTCTGGCAGTTTGAGAGCCTGCCCCTGACAGGTATCGCGCTTTATCCCCAAACCGAACAGTACATAGACAGTGTTCCAACCCCTTGCAGGCAGTTTACCATGTACCCTCTCAATGCCTCAAGCCTCTCAGAGGACTGGAAGTCTTGTCACAGCAGGAGGCCTCAAGCTCATGTCTTCTCCAGCTTCATGCAGGTTGGTTGCCGGAGAGTTTTGCCGTTACAGAGCAGATGGTGACTTTTACACACTACATAGTTTTTAAATCACAAATTGGAGTCACTATTAGCAGGATGAGTGTGTCGAGGCAGTGAAATGGCACGCAAATGGCAATGTTTTGTGACGGAAAGTGCTGCTTTGGTTGATCTCTCGTAAAAAGACAGCTAAAGCCAATTAAAATTTTCATCATAAATGAATTTGAGCTTTTTTAGGGCAAATATCCATGTTTTCAGCACCAAGTATTATGGCTTTGAGTTGATATAACACCTTAAATGGCCTATATTGTGCTATTCTAAGCCTTTCAGAGTAAATTCTATTCATATATACATGATAATATATGAACTTTGGAACACTAAAGAATATTTGTTTTAATGAAATATGAGTTATTTTTGTGACGACTCCATCTCTGGGGCACTGCCTCCAGCTTGTCGCCATCACAGCACCATTTTAATAGAGCTGGGCCTGGAGGCGTGTCTGCATTTTACCAACAAACAATGTCCGAGATTTTGCAAAAACTGATGTGAGCATTTCATCTGAAAGCATTCTGCAGATCATCGATAGCTCTTCGGAGAAACTGGGTGTTTGTGTTAGCCTGGGGGTGGTGCTGGCAGGACAGATCCTTCCTAGAAGGGGCTGTTCCTTACGTTGTGATGTCATAATGTGAGGACCCACCCATTCTGTGGATTAGGAGGGTCTGGTGCTCAGAGAGCAGTTTTTTTTTTTTTTTTTGAGGAATGCTCAGAATTGCGTAAATGGATCAAAATTCAATTTTGGGGTTGTTATACATGGATTATCAAATGGATTTTTACCACTTAAAGGAGAAGGACCTGATTGCAGGCAAGATGGCTCCCAAACATAACATTTAACTCATAATTAATCAGAAGCGGAAATGTCGAAACTGTAGCCAGAAGCGGAATTTGTGTTCCTATGCAAGAAAATTCCTAACCGTAACCCTTTTTCAAGGGGAAGAGTGTAAGCTTCGTTCGAACTTTAGCTAAGGACTTCCAGCTACGACACTCTGGCGCCATCTTGGGGCCATTTTGCTTTTTATGTCCAGGTCCTCTTGACTAAGTGGATGTTGCATGATATAGGCCTTTAAAATATCTGACTTGTGAGTCTGTCTATGATTCTCTTATTCTTTTAAGTTTATCTTTGTATTTTATGATACCATGTGAATAAATTGAGTTCATCAACAATAATTCAATTCATCAGCATAGTGTGGAGTTTGGTTGCATAAAGCTTTGAACTTTAAATAGTGACTCCATAAGCTAAATTTAGGTAGCTTTCTTTGTTATTGCATTTATTTCTTTATTAAAAATCACTGTGTATGAGGTTTTTCTGCAGCTTTTTACTTCTACAACTGGTCAGCTAAATGTGACAAACAGAAATGATTTTCTCCCCTGAGGACGTGTGTGTGTGTGGGGGGGTCTACAGTGCGCGGTGAGTCTTGCAGTCTGCTGCTGATGTGCATTATATTTACGAGACGGTGCGGGCAGTCCTTTGTAAACACTGTATTTCATTTCAGATACGGCGCCGTCCGTGTATGATGAGTTACAGTGGAGCTTGTGGTTATTGTCTGACTGTTATTTCAGCTAGCGACTTGCTCATTTTACACCGCAGGTGCTAATCCTGCCATTACCGGCTGTTGGTGCATCAGATGAGGAGGAAATTCACCCTATGTCTGGGAATATGTCATACTTTGATCGTCACACTTGGAGATGTTATGGATTGTTGCTCTCGAAAGACAAAAAGCAGGAGAAACTGTCCTTTTTTATGGGATCAATTAAACTTCATTTATTACGTTTACATGAAATATTAACTCATATGTCTGCTTCCAAAATGTGCGTAATTCTAACCCTTTAATATGAGACAAAAACTGAATTTTTCAGCTACTATTGTAGGCCATTAATTCTATTGCAAAACTCCCTGTGAAATATTAATGTTGTCTGCGGCTACATAGCCTATAACAGAGAAAAAAATATATTTTTTCAGTAGCCAATAACAAGAAAGTGAAAATATTATTTTGGAGGGTCCTAATTTTAGATCATTGTTCCTAAATAGCAGGTTAAATCTCCATTAACTAATCAATTAACATCCGTGCACTTGTGTCTTAATTTTCTGACCCATGTTAATTAGATTAAAATATTAGAGATAACATCCGCCTTTTAAGTGTTGAGGTTGAAGGCAAAGGCGGCGTTTTGGCGGCGTCGTGTTTCATCTTTTTGAGAGGAAGTTAGCAGAGCGGCGCAGCTGCTGTGCACCTCTGTTTATTGTGTCACCAACTGCAAGAAACGCCTGCAGATTATGGAGATGAAACGGCGCAGGATTATCCCAGTTTTTCCGATCTTAAGACGTTATGTAGTGCACTCAAAGCACAACATTTATCTCAGTGTTTCCTGCGCTCACAAAGCGCTGCCCTGCAGCAGTGTGTTGGAAGGGTGGTGCTTCCTGTGTGCGCCGCTCATAAGCTTTCACTTTAATGTTGGAAGCTTGTGTTTGAAATTAGGAGGAAATGTAATTTTTTTTTTCTTTTTTTTTGAGCAGGCGATGTATCCATAAACACAAATGTTGTTGTCAGACATAAATGATGTCAACCTCACCTTTTATTTCTTGTGGAAGACTCTCTGAATGGAACACGTGCGTCTAAACTAAAAGAGACTGGAGCGCTCAGAAAACTACTAAACCACAAAGACGTTTGCATAAACATTCAAGCTGCCATCTGCAAGAATGATATTGACTTCCCAAGTAATCGCTCCTTCAAGTGATTTCCATCGCTGACCACATCATTTATGAACCTTAAAAAGCCTCTAACTCTGTCTTGACCCGTTCTACCAGTTTATTGATTTTGCTGCAGATGCACACAACCTGAAGTGCCCAAAACAAAACAAAAAAAGTATTATTAACAATGCAAGATTGAGTTCTATATTCAGGTAATTGCAATAGCCCTTTCATGATACTTACACACTCAGGTTGCTTCTATGATATGTGAAAATTCAATTTGTCAAGAGTGAGTTTCATCAAAACGGCTGAACCAGTCCGCAAAGAGCTCTTTACAAACACAACTGTTGAGAGAAAAATCATCACAACTGAAGGTTTGAGGAGTGTAGAATGCTAAGCTATATTTATGACTGATTAAATGCAAAACAAGTGCACTTAAACAGCTCTGCTTAAAGGGCCTATTTCATGTAAAATCAACTTTTTCAGCTAATGTTCATTCCTCTCTATAAACAACTCCAAAGCAGAATTTTGATAAGTTTCCGAGTAATCCTCTAAAAACCTCCACTCAGTACCAGCCCCTCCTAACCCACGAAAACAAACAGGTCCTCACAAAGTGATGTCACAAATTGAGAACAGCCGCTTCCAGTAAGAGACTGCGCTGCCAACACTGCTTCCGGAAGCCAGCAGAAGTCACTAGCTTCCAGAAGCTAGCTAAACACCGCTAGCTTCCCCAGTTAATGAAGATGCCAGCTTTCTTTGCTGTTTGTGTTGAAATGCTCATTGGATTTAGGGTTTAAACTTTGTGTGTTGGCATACTCCAAAGAACATTCTGGTGAGGAATCCAACGACATTTAAGACGGATCCTAAAATATCCAAGAATGGAGCAAACAGACGGGTAATATCGGGAAGAAGCTACAGAAAGGGAGCAGACTACTTCCTGGTGAAAAAGGGACCAAAGTATTAGAGGAACTCGTTTGAGCGTGGATTATTAAGAAAAGAACATAACTGGAGTGAAAGTGAAGAGGATTTTTTGGACGGAGATTGATGATGCTTCAAAGAAAAAAGAAATGTTCACAGCCAGTGCTAATCACAACATAATACTATGTTTTCATAATTTCAATATATCCTAAAATGTTCATCTGGTGTCTGCATTTCTTGACCGAATTTCACAGTTAAAAAAAAACATTAGCCATCACCTTTTTGTCTGTGAACGCTGGGACAATAATCCATCTTTGCAAAAATTTGGATGTTTGTTTTAGAAAAGAAGACATGCTACCGGGGATGTCGTGAAATGGGTGGCAACCACATGAAGCGAAAGGCGGAGCCTCAGAGTGAGAGGCGTCTTACTTCCGGGTAGTAACAGGGTTCACAAAAATAACTCATATCTCATTAATAAAGTGTGTAGTAGGCCCTAGTGTAATATTTCTCTAGCATTTCTCCATGAAATAGCTAAAACCCTGTTCAAAGTCAATATTTTACTTTTTTTTTTTTTTGCTAAAATGTACAAAAATGTCAATTTTTGACTTCTGAGGAAAGAAAGAATATTAATCGAATCCAATAAGCTCAAAATCATCAAAGTTGCCATAAACTTTCATGTTACGAGTGCATGCTAAGATATGCAAGCTAAAATTAGTCACGGCCTTAAAGGCAGCAGTGATTTTTTATTTTTATTTTTTTGGCTGTAACATCTGGATGAAGGGAAAATGCTGCTCAGAATGTTATAATCACGCAGACGAGGTCTAAGCCGCTCCATTACGGGCTAAGCTGACCTATCAGTGGGGCTTTTGCTAATCCAAATTGTGCTTTAGCTGGCAGAGATTGCTCAATTCAGACAGGCGGCTGGGAGGGGTGAAAAGATGAAACAGTTCACCTGCCATGTGTGCTGCTATCATGTTTGAGATATTTATCTCCTGGCATTAAAAATGCACAAGATCTGAGCTTTTTTTTTTTTCAGTAAAGCTCAGTTTTCAGCATGATGTTGCTTAAAACTACCAGCTCAAGCTGCTTATTATTTGTCAGAAATTGAATAGCTGCAGGTGTCATAATTAGGTCTTATGAGGTAAGTGGCAGTCAGGTTAAAGTTGGAAAAAAGAAGAGAAAAGAAAAGTTTTCTAGATGACTATATAACAGCAATTATATTATTTTGGTTAAGTTAAAACTATTCCTACAATGGTTCAAAGGTCAACTTCCACATTTGGTGTATAATTATGGAACAGTGGCTCAAATGTCATCACTTTAAACTATCTTATGTAAGTTGGCATACGTCTTCCGGTGATCTTTCGATAAACTAACGTCACGAGAACTCTCAAACAGGGATGATCTGAACAATCCACAGGAGGTTGATGCAAGACACTGTAGAGTCGGTAGGTTGGGGATTTACTGTGAAATTTGTCACTCTGCTGCACTGTACTGAAGGATAACACCACAACTTGGTGCTATTGGCTGTAAAAGAGTTGTTTGTTTCACCCATCTTGAGAATCCATTTTTTGGGGGGGTTGTAAGGTTGTAAGTTTGTTGCAAGGCGACACACACTCTCACATACACACCTAGGATCAATTTGGAGGCACCAATTAACCTATGAAGCATGTTTTTAGACAGGAAGCCATAGTGTCTATAAAGAGCCATCTCTTGCTGTGTGGTGAAAGTGTTAACCACTTTGCCACTGTACTGACCTTTGTTTCCAAAAATGATAATCATAGCAGACAGCAGTGGATGCAGTTTATTTTTTAAGATGTTGGACAGTTTCCATATTTTATTTTTACTACTTTACAGAGAAAGCTTTATAAACCAAATTGAGAATAAATCAGATTTTGCCATAAGCCTCCTCAAAAGGTGTATTTTAACTGACCATGATTCTACTAAAAAAACAACAGTTCTCCCACATGTAGCACATGTAGAATAAATGGAAGCGAGGGATACTTTTACTTCCTATTTTGGATTACTGTGATATTATTTAGTTCTGCAGCCTGGTTGCTCTCCCTAGATGTCATCTACAATTCCTTGAACCGTTTGTGCTTCGTTGTCCCTGTAGTACTCATCACTGCAAACTGTTTGAACGATTATCCTGACTTTCACTACTTCCTACAAGACAATTTCACTGGTTTCAATTAATTTTCCAATGCATTTATCTTCACCTTCCTTTTTATTTGAAACAATACCTAGTGTCTTTAAGTTCACAACATAACTTACGTGATAATAACCAGGTATTACTCTCTGTTTCGAGACATAAAAAACAATCTATAGGAAAAATGTTTTTGTGTCAAAGCTCCCCAGGACTGGAACAACCTTCCTTTATCCATACATTCCATTTAGTCTTTGTCAATGTTTAAGAAAGTTCTTTTAATTCATTTCAAACATACTTGTGTCTGTTTTTAAATCTATAATATATTATCAATTGCCCATTAAAGGTTAACCAATAAGGGCAGTTGGAGGCTAACTCCATTCTCAGCCCAGATTTGGAAAAAAACCCAAAAGGGGGTGGGGCTAGTGGAGCCGGACTGAGCAGCGGAGGTGTGGCTTGGATCTATGATTGACAGTTAGGTTTGCTTCATGTGACGTATTCTGGGTCTTCAATGGGGACTGATACTGAGCAAAGTGATGCCAGTATCTCTACAGAACTTTTTCAGTAGGATGAGGATTTTTTTGCCTTCCCCTTTCCCCAAGGCCGCCGTTCATTGTCCAGAACCTTAGCGGGGCTGCTGGTGCAGCTGAGGGTTTGCAGGTCCGAAGGGGGCCCGTGTCTCAGAGTGGTAAAATGCTGCTAGCATCATAGCTAATAAAGGCTAACGTATTAAACAAAGAATTCTGAGTGAAATACTAATTGCAAATCTATTCTTCAGGAGGGAGTTTGCTGGATTCAATCCCAAACTACACTCAACCTCTGTTCCCAAGTCCACCAGAAAGTTGTACAACCCACTAGACAACTTTTTGACAACTGAAGGCAATAGACCTACGAGCGAGGCTAAAGCTAACACAACCAAAACTGACTGTTAGAGAATCAAAAATGGGAGCGAGGCCTTTATACTGGAGCTGCAGAGCATGATGACGTGAAACTTCTGGAACTTACACCAGTTGACCAATCACAAAACTGTAATACCTCATTTCCACATATAGGGGGCAGCACACAGATAGTTTTGACTATATTTTAAGGAATGGAACAAGTTTATTTTAATTTGTCAACAAAGTGGCAACAGAAAACACATTTAAGGGCCATTTATAGAGGCAAAAAAAGTTAATTTGGTGTTTGGTCATCCTTTAGCATTCATTTATTTCTGTGGTTTTTGCTTTTTCATAAATGTGTTTATTTAAAAACTTTCTGACTTTAGCAGACTTTAGCTTTATGTGCTGAATCGACCTATATTTTTATGAATCGATTATTGTCTGTTAATCTTAAATTGATTCAATGTGATACAATATGAAAATGAAATGGCTATGTAAAGATTTATATATAATTGGGACAAAAAATACATAAATTAGCATGACATGGCCTCTTAAGAGATGTGTCTCTATTATATAGTGTTTCTGTTGATTTGGCTCCTTTTAAACCAGATATTATTGTTTTATTACACATTTTAATGGTATGACTACATTCTATATCAGCAGTTCACAGTGTGCTCCATACATAGAAGGCGTTACCCAAGCCGACATGGCACTGGGGAAATTAATTTGCCACAGTCATATAATGGTTGGTTATTCAATCATTGTTAGATTTAATCTAACACCATAATCTCAGTGGGTCGTTGCTCCTGGTGGAGGTTCACAGCTGTAAGGACTGAATGGATAGCAGATTAAACAGGCAGTCCACTATAACCAGCACCTAACTGCTGCATGAGTGGGTTCGCCGTGCTGTCAGAGGGAAAACATGAAAATAGCTCAACAACCACTCTACTAAATGTCTCTCTTTATAGCGGAATGGCTTCATATCATGGCTTCTGAGCTTTCTGCTTTCTGTCATGTATATTTAATCATTTTCAAGATCAAAGCGGAGAAACCTCTCTCCCCATCCTATGGACTCAGACGTTTGCAACTATAATTTCAGCAAACAACAATCCAGAAATCTGTATTTGCAAAAACATATAAACATACATATAACTACAAGATTTCTAACCCATTTATGATGGCAGCTCTGGTCTATTCTCTTTGGCTTAAAAGAAAGATTTTCTTTATCTTTCGGGGGAAATGGACAGACAACACCTCAGCTGTGAAATGGCTGATGCAAGTCGTTGAACATCTCGGTGGTTTTCAAAACTCAAGATGAGAGTTGATATGAGAATGTAATCCCTGAATGGATCTCAGTACAGCCTTCAGACCTTTCAGCAGCTTGTTTGAGCACTTCCAGTAAACCCCGGCACACACACTTAATCTTCCCAGCAGAGGTAGTTCAACGACGGCGAGGGAATCTGCCACAAACACACATCACCAAAGCAGGATAATGTTTTAGAGATATACAGATTAGCTCATGTAATCCGGCCTGCCAAAAGGAGAGCTTAAAGAGAAATGTGTCAAATGTTTATGGATGGAGTAAAACCAAATATTAAAACTTAATCTCTAAAGGCTCTTTTCTGCCGTTATCCTCGCGTGTTCTGCTTCGTTCTCAGAGTTTAGAGTGGATCAGTTAAACCCAAGACAAACTGATTTTTTTTTTTTTTTTTTATGTAAAAGAAGATTTCACTTCTTGTAAAACTTTATGTTTCCTCTCTGAGGGGAAGGTAATCAAGGTTCAGAACTAGAAGTCTGCCATCTAATTTCTCGCAGATGAAATGAATGTCTTTCAGCTGCGATGCATCATCAGCGAGAATCAACAAGTGTGACAACATTAAGCGGGAGCAGAAGAAAATCACCAATCAGCAAAGAGAACACATGATTATCGGAAATGATCTGTCTATAAAGGAAACAGAGTTTTGTCAGAGAAGAGAAGATAAACAAGAAAAAAAATCTGAAGAAGCACAGATTAAAGAAAAAAAATGGAACATTTTAGGAAAAAAGTCAAATGAATGCAGAAAGAACTGAGTTTATTATGATATGAATTCTCAAGACTTTGTATTTTAAACAGTTTATTTTATGGAGTTATTGTACAACAAAAGTATAACTGAGAGCCTGAATTTAACACTAAAGAACCAAATGTTGCATTGGTTCTTCTAATAACCACCAGAGAAATTTCCATTTACTTAATACAACTGCTGTCAATCGATAACAAAATTATTCAGATTAATCACACTTTGGGGTTGTGATTAAATCACAATTAATCACAACGTTTTACAAGGTAAATTTTATACGACAAAAATGCAGTTTTTGTGGAAAAGCACACTACAGAGAAAATGTTTCTTTTCATTTTTATTGTCTGAAATGTTTAAGTGTTAACCTAGAATTGTACAAAACAAAACAGTAACATAAGCCAAACTCTAAAGACTTTAATATCTGCACTATTACACCAAGAAAAAAAAATTCTGATATACAAACAGTCATGAGAAACAAAGAAAATTGTGTTTCTGCACTTTAATTGGTCTGGGTAAATACTCGATTCTGATTGGCTGCAGGCCTAGAAAAAAGTTCTGGCCACAGTATTTTATATGTGCAGACTTCTTCAAAACAAATTATTATCTGGACAAAAACAAGTGTTAAGAGGTGAACTTTCTCTCTGAACTGATGCTTTATTTAACATTTTCGTGACGATCAGGATATAAACCGTTTTCCTTTGCCGCTCCAGTCAAGATCGCCGCCTGCTCCGCGACTTGTTGTAGTGTTACTACGAAAACTGGTCTTATTATTTTCAAATAGTGCATTTTTTGTGAAAATAACAAGAATAAAGTACTAAAAAATTGATTGAATTTTTTTTTTTTTATTTAATAAATGATCGTGTCATAAGGGGGATAGTAACCAATGAAGGGTGCATTATCAGAAATTAATGCAAGCTGTGAAAGCCTGAACTGGTAGAAGATTATTGCTAATGACTAATTGTCATTAATAATTATGAACACGTTAATTTATTTTTGTTAATTATGTGTGTTAATGCATTAACATTGACAGCCCTGTTTATAACAAAATATGACCTATCTGATTTAAAAAAAGAAAAACTTTTTTTTAGTTTTTTATTCTTTTTTTCTCATTTCCAGGGGGATGTGGGTATAGAGATGCTACTTTTGATTATGATGGAGTTCAAAGTAAAGATGTATTGTTGGTGGTGACCCTTTTACAGACTAATAAACTGTCAGATGTAATCCAGTCAAATCAAGTTGATCAATTTCCAAAATCCTTTGTGTTTTATGTCCTTCACTGAAAAAAGTGAAACGTTGGATCAATTAACAAAAGTAATTTGTAATGTGTTGTATTTAAAATGATTAGTTTTCCATTTTTGGATTTTGGAGTTTATGGTTTACTCAACTCAAAAATGTAATTTGATAAAAGCTAATATTTTAATTGAAAATTACAGAACTTCTGTTAATTGATCTAACATTTCACTTTTTATTGTGAAACCGGATTGGTGTTGGAGCGGTTGGCTGTGCCTTGCATTGCGTCTTGTCACCAATAAACTGCTTTACAAACATTTTTGCTCTTCAATTGGACTAGATCAAACCCTCTGCTGCTCTTTGGTCAGGTTTTCACCTCCAGTTACGTTCTGGATTTAATCACCACTTCAACTGAACCTTTATTGGATGACGAGCCACCAACTGAACCACACAACAAGAACTCCAGCAACAAGATAATCCTGAACTCCACAAAAACAAATAAACAGATTTGCAAATCTGTTTATATATATATATATAATTATTTATTGTGTCTGTGTTCATTTACACACCCTGCACTCCTTGAGATGGACGTCTGACTTGTCAGAGGACTTGGCGTCACACAAGGACATCACACCTTCACCCAACAGTAACAGTGATAGGCTCCAGTGACCCCATGACCTCAAAAGGTATTAAGAAAATTAACCGCCTTTTCGAAGGTGGTTAATTAGATCCAATTATACATTAACTTCATCCTGCCTCACCTAATTGCCCATTTCCATAATACGAACATAAACCAACATGGCTGCACCATTTTAAACTTTATTTTCATAATCCTAAGTGATGTCTACACACTGCATTAGGCCTTGGTCAAAGAAATATTAAACTTATGGGTCAAACAAGAGTTATTTTGAACCAAAAAACATTTTTTACAACTTCAAAATAATTTTCTGTTGGCAATTTTAAACAAAAACTGAATGAATTAAAAAGCTGCAAAAATCTAAATGAATCAATGTAAAAATATTTAAATATTTGAATGCCACTCCTTTTAAATTTCATTGCTTTTCAGTCAATATCAAGCAATTTGCAATTTATTTGGAGGACATGGGTGTTATAACTTACTGAGTTGGAAGTGAGTTTGCACACAATTTGACCATTTAAAAAAATAAAAAAATAAACAAATAAAGTTAATCTGTTTTATTGTATTGTTTAGAAATCATTTTTTCCCCAATTGAAAGTATGTTTTTTATAAGGGGATGCCTCTGTGACATTGTTTAAGGTGTCGTATAGGGTTGGGAGACAGTGAGGTAAACAGCACAACGTGAACAAACAGCTAAAGGTTATAAAGCATCACCATGGAAACTATCTCAGATATCATATGTTTGATGTTTGGGAAGTCACAAAGCCTTTCTATAGCTGCACATCCACCCGCTCTGCTCTGCCTGTGGATGCCTCCGTGCACGGGCAGCATCCCGCGCTGCAGTGGTTTTCACAGACCGGAGGATGAAATTGAATTCTGCAGATTGAGCCGGTGCAGGTTTACTTTTGGTCATGACACGACAGCGTCACGGTTCAACTTTGGCCGAGCAGATATGAACCACATTTGTCTATTATTCATGGAAAAAAAAAAAAAAAAAAAAACGTGTGCCAGCGCCTGGCTGTTTATTTGGATCATATCTCTGCCAAATAAAACTTGCTGACTGGATAATGCACTAGGAATCGTGCTGTGAATCACAGCTTCCTGTCGCACATACATTTTCAGTTGAGAAATGCATTATGGTAAAGCTACATGGTGAGTTGCACTGAGTCTACTGTTGGTTTTTCACCTCATGGGTTAACATTTACTATTAAATACAAATTAGATTAGCATATATGACCTTTTACCACCTGGATCTGCCTTTTTGAGAAAAACTCAGTAACGGCTATTTGTTCAAAAGTTTAGCTGGTCGGACGTTCCCATAAAACAGAACAACCGCTGCTTTAGCACATCGTCTAGATCAGGTACACATCCACCGCGGAGCGTAAATGAGTTAAAGCAAATGATCCATATGGGCTCAGTAGCATGTTTTAATTACTTGTGAAATCTGCTCTGCTATCTCCAGTCTCCTGCACTTCACATCAGTATTCAACTAAGTCTTGTGATCAAATGATTTGGCAGTGCAACCTGCAATGCAGCTTTCTGGTGCTTCTCCAACATAGATGCAAAGACTGTGAATTTAAAAACACATTTGGATTGATCTTTTCCGTTTATGATCAGATTTAAACACCTAATTTGTAAAAAATAACACATTTTTGGCCTATTTTTTTTAGTTCCATTTAATGGAAAATGTTCTTCCATCTCTGTTCTGTGCATACCAATTTGGAAAGTCGAACTGATCATTGGGGTGTGTAACGTTCTACAATAAATTAATTTCTTAATAGCGCTTGTACATACAAGTCATTTTTTTCCATGGAGGCAGTGATGTAACAGAGAACTATAGAAAGCCTGACACTTCAACCGCAGGCTTTACACAGGCGGAGAACAAGAGCTCTTTGTAGCTCCCTGAGAGCAGACTTGCCTTGTAATCTAGTAATGGCAGTTTTTTGGAGTCCATGTTTTTTTTTCTCCTCTTGCCTTTCTGTCTTTTTTTTTATTTCTTTGGAGCGTGTGTGTTCTGTGGGCGCCATAACTGGTTTTCCCATTGATCATTCGCCACAGCTGCTATCTGTCTCCACATCAAGCCCGGAGTCGGATTTCTCCTCTGCAGTG
Organism: Oryzias melastigma; assembly: GCF_002922805.2. Taxonomy (NCBI): domain Eukaryota; kingdom Metazoa; phylum Chordata; class Actinopteri; order Beloniformes; family Adrianichthyidae; genus Oryzias; species Oryzias melastigma. Next base: position 8,271,300 of record NC_050519.1, read on the forward strand.
ATTTCCGGAATTATTGTTTCGAACAAGTTTGTGAATTGTAGACATTAGCTGTTTATACTTTTGAATCAACAACATCCGGACCTCTCTGTTGTCAATGATCCACTTTTTAGCTGATTTTAGCTAATCAAAAAGAGAGATACGTTCACATTAGCAAACATTTCAAACAGAAAACACGTCATTTAAGAATGGTGCCATATTTTTGCATATTAGTGACCACTGAAATTATTTTGTGCCATTGAA
>NC_050519.1:8271773-8311274 GCF_002922805.2 Oryzias melastigma
ATATATTAAGAAAATTACGCTTAAAATTGCATTTCTGATTATTTATTTATACATGTGTTTTATTTATAAACTGTTGTGAGGAAAAAATGTGTATTTGTGATGTAGAAAATATGCCACTCCAGCAGCTCCCCCTCAAATCAAAGGCGAACTACAAATGAACTACTGTAAAAACTATGTCAGAGAAAGCAACTATTTTAAATTTTATTTTAAATTTAGGCTAAAAATAGCAAAATCACAGTTAAGACCACTGGGAACACTTTTAAAATAACTCAAAAGTCTAAGTCAGTCTTTAAAGTCAACCTATGATAATATTTTTATTTGAAAACGCGTTCTCGGTAGTGTTTTAATTATGATTATTTAGTTTTTAACCAAAATCCTACAACTTAAATGTCTTAAAAAGTCATTTTTCATGTTGATTTGAAGCTTCTGTTTCCAAAATCTACTCTGAGGGGGCGTGGCTTTTGGTGCTGAGCTGAGTAGCCCCGCCCCTGATCCCCCCACTGTCTGATTATCATAGCTCTGTGTCTCACTAGCTCAAATCTTCACCGTTGCTTCATAAAAAAGTCATTAATTTCTCATCTTTAGGATCTCTTCTAAACCAGCCTGGATCATGAACACCCAAGATATTCTCACTAAGTTATTCTATTTAAAAGATCATTTTTATGTGTTCTGTCACATGTTGGCAGATGTCAGTGATGTCTACCAATGTTATCTTTTCACTAAAGATTATCAACCCCCCAGCATCAACTAGAAACATCTACTACCACCCATCCAAACGCTTGAATCTTCAAGAAATTAAGAGTTTTGAACAGGGATAATCTCAGATTGCATGAAATTATTAAAGCTTTCAGTGGACACTTTATGTATTTGTGCCTGTCAGAAATAATTTTCTCAATTAATCCTCTGCAGGCTGAGTGTCGTGCAGCGGAGTCCTCCATGATGCATGCTAGCGTTAGTGCGATTCATGGAGCTGCAAGGTGTTGTTGGTTTCTCCTTTTTTTTTTTTTTTTTTTTAACAAGCTCGGGAGGAGCAGCTGCTTGTCTCGGGGACGGTCGTGAGCCAGGAGAGTTTCAGGATTTATTATGAGAAACAATATTATCGCAGGCTCCACCTGATGATTGCCTCATTATAAATGGTCTCCACATTGACTTTTACCTAAGCAAGACAGAGCGCTATTAAAGGATGCATTATCCTCACTTCGCATGTTCATTATTTGTTGGAGCTCAAACAAAAACCCCCTAAAGTGACCAGCCTCAGGCCTGGGATTCAGATAAGCCTAATATGCATATATTTTTGCACAATTAATTTTAATTAAGTGACTAAAATATGAGGCAACATCATCACGATAATGTCCTTTTGGGAACGGATGATCCATGATTTAGAGGAAACTGTGTTTTCTTTTAGACTGTCACTAACATTTTTAGAAAAGAAAAAGAAGGAACATTTATTAACAAAACCAGAAAAGCTTTTTACACCGCTGTCTATTCAAGATGATTTCTTATAATGGATGTGACAAGTGGAAACAATTTTAGGACCACATTGTCAGGCATTTCCAATGAAACCATAAATTATTTGTTTTTCCTCATAAAGCGGGGAATGCTTGTCTGCAAAAACATTTTTTTTGTTTGTTCAGAGTTATAAAGAACAAAGAACCACTTGAGAGAAAACTAAAGTCCTGGAAAAACCCCAGTGGTAACGTGTGAGCCCCCACAGATGAAAGGTTTCTCGATTTTTGTAGGTGTTTTCAAGCAATTAAAATGCCAAGCTGGCGTGTTTCTATACCTCAAAGGTTAATTTTGTTACCCAAGACAGTGTTTTCTCATCTTCCTGACATGCCAGTAATCAAATCAGAGTCTGATTATGGTGATGTGATTACTGTAAAGCTACATAGCGTACCCAAAATATTCCTCGCTTATTCTCAGACCAGATGTTCAGCGCAATCCGACGGAGCACGACGAGAGAGAGGAGAGGGGGGAGAACGCTGTTCAAACAAATCCAAACACGTTGTGCTTTTGCAGTCAAAAATAAAAGAACAATTGAACCCAAATTACTGTGATTACTCCATTATTTTTGAAAGGAACCTGTTGGTCTTCAAACACAGAAAATAGTTTTGATTTGCGATGAATATTCTGACAGATAAATAAATATACGTGCCGTCAAACCGCCTCTGTTTACCCCGTCATTAAAGGGAATCACGGCACCTGATTATTAACGTAAAATATGTAGAAAGTGACATTTCCAGCTGCATAGGTTTCATTGTTCATATGTTACCCTGACATTACCCCATAAAAACACACGTTACTATAGCAATTGTTGTACCTCCCTCCTGCCTTCATCACCGCAGGAAGTTGGAATGATGCTGTGGGGTGCATTCAAGTAAAAGTGACTTATGCTTGAATTTATTTAACACATCCAAGACGCCATTAATGTCAAGTTTGACATGTCTGTTTCAGATCCTCACACACACAGTATGTAGTTAGCAGAATTATGAAGCAAACTTGATGTGAGCGTGGATGTGTCATTCTCTGTACCCCGAAGGCTCTCTGAAGCATGAAAAACATTGCTTACAGTTAATTATCAAATATTTGAATACGGGCTGTTTTTAGTTGTCTCTGTTATCACCTGGTGCAGAACAAGCAAGAATCTATTTATTCCTGGTCTGATCTACCTTGTAAAAGTGATGTTTTGTAATTTTCACCTTACCTTTAGTTGGACTAATGTGTAATTATAGTTCTTTGGGGGATAATGAAGAAGCCCTAAACCTTAAATATCTATTCGTCTAAAGCAGGGAAAGATCCACTCTAATAAAAATACTTATTTTTGGTGTTTTTAAGCATTTTTATCATAATGGAGGTCAAATATAAAGAAAATTAAGATTGTTTTTGCATTTCTATGTTATTCAAATTATTATGAATTAGGAGCAGACAAATAAATACTGTTGGAAAAAGCCTGTAGCAGTGATGTAGGCGCACAAAAAATGTTAAGCCAATCCCTGATAATTAAATGATTGTATAATGAAATGTACAGATGCAAGAGAAAGTATGTTAAGCCCTCAATTTCTGTATTAGAAGGACACTTAATATATCACAACAGTTGGATAGCTTAGATTTTTCTCGCCGCGGTAAGGGGCAGTAAGCTAGCAGAGTGTAAACAAAGGGATAATGGGAAGTGAGGGAAGGCTTACTCCATGCCAATGGTCCCGCCCACAACTTAGGTAAATTTTTTGATGAACTTCTGTCGCTCTGCAGAAATTATATCCTAGAAAATTACGCTTTTTAAAAAATATTTTGGCTAAAAACAGCAAAATTATAATTAAAAGACCTTTGGGAACACTTTGAAAATAGATCCAAACATGTTTGAAGTGGGACTTTAGAGATTTTTACCCTGTAATTTCATATTTTAACTTTAAAATAAAACTCAAATATCATTTTTTAATGTAAAAAGTCGTGTCATTATACAACATTTACATTATATCCCTTTTTAACCTAAAATGTGTTTGGAAAAGAACCTTATTGATGTGCTTTATGCAAGAATAGGTGCAGCTTAACATCAAATCCAGTCTCGTAATACTTTGAAAACACAATTTCTCTCAGCTTTCAGGGTGTTTTGTGATGTTTTGATTATATGACACTCCTTTGCCATGTTTTCAAGTGCGTGTTTCTTGGCCCCAGACAATCCTCCACCTCTCCTGCAGGATGATGTGACAGAGAGAAGCGCCTAGCTGTCATTTGCCCAGACCATGACAGAGAACCGCATGGTTGTGAGGTGCATACACATCCTTCTGCTCGGAATCCGCGCGCAACCTTGACACTTTATCTCATCTGGAATGAGCTGTGTGAAAACCCGACGTCACCCGCTGTGGCAAAACTAGTCTTGAGGGGGTTTTTAATACCAGCAGCGCTCTGCGTCTTGGACATTTTTAAACAACAGAATGAAAAGGGAATATAATAAACATAGGGGAGATGCACAAACTTATGTTGACACATCCAGAATGCTAATAAACCTTATTAACTCTACGGTGATCATTACATCCTCAGGAAGATTTGCTCCTTTGTATTCAAACTAATCAATGTGTTAGCATTAATGTGACTCCATGCTTGACTTAAATTAAATGCGTCATTGGTTGGACAACCACAGCCCATTGCATAAGGTCATCCGTCGCTGTTGTGCTTCAGTTAGTTTTCTTATTCCGAAATGCTCTCCTTGGGCTCCACCCAGGGCTAAAGTCTCTGTGAGCCTGATAATCAACAGCTTTGCAAACACTCTGGCATTTTAGTTTTCATTATTTCTGACCGAATAATTTATCCAGCAACAAAAGAGAAAATCGTTTGTCTCCTTTTTTTTGTTTTTGTTGCTGTTTTTTTTTTCTCTCTTTTTTTAACTTTATCGGGACTAATTCTGAAACGTCTGCCTCTCAGTTAATTAAAGCCCACAACCAGAGGCCAATTAGCTTAGCTTAGCTAAATGGCTATGAATAAACAATGTGTTTAACTGAGTGAAAGTCTATGTGCAGAAACAAGCATCGCAGCAAAGGCTTAAAAAACACTTTTTCTGCTTTAAATAAAGAACACATTGATGCAGACGACAACTTTAGAAAGATTTGCAGCTGATTGGCTAACAGGTTAGCATATAAAAAGTACTTGTGACCCTTTTGTTGCCTTACAAATTTTCCCCGTAGTTACCACAATGGATTCCTTTTGGTTTTAACCATATTGTGAGGGACAATGCCCAACGAAGGGTGCATTACCAGAAGTTAATGCGCAATACAAGTGTATTGATTACTGATAATGCTCATTTCAAAGGGCATTATCCTACTTATAACATGATCACTTGCAAAAAAAAAATATTCAATTGATTTTCCCCAAAAAGTGGACTAATTGATATATGGTGTTGTCATGGTAACATGTCAACATGCTGCTAAGCTGACACCGATCTCGATCGCAGCGGCAAAGGAAAGCGATATAAATGCTGATCGTCACAATAGGTTAAAGCATCAGTTTGGAGAGAAAGATAACATCTTTGCGCTTGTTTTTGTCCAGATAATGAAGCAAAAGTTTGTTTCCAAGATGTGGAACATTTGGGCTGTGTGACTGGAACTTCTTCTGTAGGTGTGCATGATCACTTTTTAAGCCACACCCAGTAGCCAATCCTCACTACAATAGAAAGTGACCCTTACAAGAAAGCTCTAACATGTAAACGAAAGTGACTTTTGTCTTGCCTAACAATTTTGGAACCGTTTTTCAGTTCTAAAGGTTTTTTAATGGCTTTCTACCTCATAATTGAAATCCTGAAAATAATGTAAAGCCCCCACAAGTTACCTGAAAACAGGTTTGGTGCCATGCAGAAGTCTTTGACTAAATGACAGGGATTCTTCATCATAATTCCAAGAATATGGATGAATGAAATCCTAAACCACATTTATTGGAGAACTCACAACGACCAACAAACGAGAAACTTAGTTCTCTTTAAAATAATTTCTAATCTGAACAATGTGAACAGGAGCAAATGATTAGAAGAATTTGATCAGAGTTAAGTTTTCCTAGAAGCTGACCGATCCTAAAACAGAAGTATTTTCCAAATCTACTAAATAGAAGAGCACTGGTAATGCAAATGTCAGCTTTCTTGCTGTTTAATTGTTGCGGTTCAGTGTCTCATGACTAGAATGAAAACTCTAGGTTGGTAACAAAGGTAACAGGACATATAGATTTAGATAAATTTGACCCCACTGGAACTCATTTAATGGTCCCACCCTTTGGAAAAGTAAAAAAAAAAATGTAGGAACACCCCATCATCTACACTTAATGTACTCCAGCCTTGTCAACTGAGGTGGTCCAACAACACCAAGTTTGTATAAAAGTTCAGGACTCATATCACTCACCTGTGAGACCCTGTCACTGTGCTGTTGTATGTCCACCTCAATGTGGAAAGCCAATTCCAACTGCCCTGCTCACTATACCACAGCGGAGGGTAAATCAGTGGAGAACATCCTGAAAATATCCATTTCCCTGCTGAGCACAGCAGCTCTACAGTGTGTTGTAGAATCACTGCTTTTCCCTCTAGAGGTCACGGATTTTTTGTATGAAAGGGAAGTCGTGCAAAAATGTGTTTATAATACATTTACTCAATTAATCTAGAACCCAGCTCAGGTTCAAATCTCCACTCTCAGCTCTGCTCACCTGTACTCTTTTTCTTGAAATAATTCATGTCTTTAGTAATGAGTAAAAATGAATCACAAATATGACAAAATCAACTATGGAACTCGGGATACCTTTTTTTCCACAACAGCACAAATATATTTACATGAACATTTTCATTATTTTTTATAGTTTATTTAATTTTCAAGTGTGATTTTATTTCTTCCAATGTTAAAAGAGTAACTAGACAATAAATGACCAAAATAATTCTTAAGCATTTATAGCTTTTAATCATTTTATCTTTTACTTTGAAAGTTTAACATGACATCCTGTTTAATTCATTATGGCTATTGTTTAACATTTGATACTTTCCGTTTGTTTTTTAAACCTGTGAAGAAATAAAAAGTTTAAAACATAATACGTTTAACTCATTTGTGTTTACATACAACAAAACCTAAAGATATGTCAATTACATTCGTAAACTACAAGAAATTTGCAGTTAATTTGTGAGGTTAATAGTGATATCATGTCACCTCTGGTTATTACTTTTTAAAAATGTATTTACATCGAAAACAAATACATTTTTAGTGACCTTTATTTAAAATAAACATCTAATAACTTCCTTTTTATTGTTCTTTATTCCACGATTGTTGGCACAAATGTATATGTTTCAGAAATTTACAAACTTTTTTAACAAATTTTGAGATTATATTTTGAATAAATGACCAATTAATACTTTTATTTTTGATTAATTTATATTGTAAATAATGACATTTTTAGATACTTATGCTTCAGATAGGTCAAATAATTATCTTTTATTATCTTTGTTCAACAAAAATGTAACTATTAAGCTTCATAAATTTACAAAATGACATTTTAAAAGTGGAAAACATATTTTAGATAGATGACTAAACATACATATGACAACAAATATTGGCATAACTTAAGTATATTGTCCTCATTTAGAGATTTTATGCATAAATAACTGATTAAAAAAAGTTTAGCTTGTGTTCTGGGCCATATTGTCATTATACTGAGAAGTGCTACATAAAAAAAAAAAAAAACTCTTTGGAACCGTTGACCTATGAATGAAAGCCGATTGTTTCCTTCGCCGGTGAAGACAAAAGATGAATTCCAGGTGATCACAGGTCTTTTTCCGTATTTGAATGGAGCTTAATAACAAATCATATCTTGCTTGTTCAATCAGTACAAATTAAATAAATAAGAGTAAATGCTGCTGATATGGGGTTTTGCTGTGGTTTATGTTTAATTAAACCTTTTATTGGAGTTTTGTGACTAGCTTTTCATTTCTGTTTGCATTTACGAGAGGAACCGTCCGTTCCAGAGAACAAAACCAGAATCAGTCTCTGAACAATGTATGTGACGACAAGCACACTGGTGTTCAACATTTCTTACAGTCAGAGCTTCTGACTGCAGCCTTCATCTTTTGTCACCCAAGTTTAGGACTTGCATCTTTTCTTGTTAACATTGTTCTACCAGAGAGGCTTGCTGTGCCAAAGCCACTTTTGCACATCGCTTGTCTTCCTATACCTAGTTATTTCAGTGACTTGACTGCACATCACACAGATTCATTGTCATTACAACAACAGCCAGCCGAGTCTGATCAACGGGATTTCTTCTGGGAATAGCCATCTGAGACATTCTTAGTGCTGTGGAGCGGTTGGAAAATAAAAGTTTGTAAATCTGTCGAGGATGCAACTAAAAAAAAAAAGGAAAAAAACACTTTTCAATACACACACACGTCTTTACAATGTGCCGCAGAACTAAAAAAGAAGAGTGGAAACAACTGCTTGTTTCTTTCTGCACTTGCATGAACTTGCTGTACTTCTACACTGAAACAAATCCAGCGTAAATGTCTGTCGTTCCCCAAGAATAGAGCCGTTTCAAATGCTGCACAGAGAAGGCCGCCCCCCCTCATACACACAGAGGTTTGTGAAGCCGCCTTGCAAATGAAAACACGAAGCTGGTGTCGGTCGAAGGCGACTAAACGGCAGAGTACGGATCAAAGCCTAAAACTCCATTGCAGCCAATTAAAGATAAATATGCCACAGACTGATTCCAGAGATGTTAGGGTACGGGGTCACTTGTGCTTCTTTGTAATTAGTCTGCTGTAGCATCAAAGTTCTCATGAAAGCTGAGCGGCTCAGCACGACGTGAGGAGCTAAGAGGACCTGACACATGACACCAGTTCGTTCAAATGGAGGCCTTTGACCTTTGCCGCCTCAAAAAGTGTCGTACTTGCTTTTATACAATTGCACGTATCAAAGTGGGGGCCCATCAGTTAAAGATAAATGGGTGTTTTTTTTTATCTGTAAGGCACCTGAGAGAAACATTAAAAAGTGGAGCAATATGGGTTTATTTGGGTTTTACGATTCTTCACATTATTATAACCACTAGTTCCAGTTAGTACGAAATTAAAGGATAACACTTGTGGGAAATAAAAGCGACTGAATCCCAGCACTTCTTTTTTTTTTCTTTTTTTTTTTAACCAAAGGCGAAGCTTTATTGACTTCAGCAAATAAGATTTGTGATGAGATTTGTCATGTGAGATCAAAACTTGAAACAGGTGGTACATTCAGTTCCACCTTTGTTCCATCATTTGCACTCAATTAACCTTTGCTGAAATGTATTGCTAACATTGTTAATACGAAGATGGAAACGGTGAATGGATATTGTACAATCTGTACAACGTAGCAAGGCCAGAGCAGTGCAAGCCCAACCTTACTTCTTTGCAAATGTCCTAATGAATATCATCAAGGAGTTCATGTATTTGCATTTTTTAGCCTTTCAATTAGGGGTTCTTTTAAAAGGCTTTAATTGATGAAGGAATGTGAAACAGTGACAGGTCTCACGCTTGATGTCGGGAAATGGAAATGAAAACCAGAAGAAGAGGTGGGGAAAAAACAGGAAATGCCCTATAAAAAGAAAATTAAAGCATAAAATTATAAATATCAAACAATTAAAAGTTAAATAACCGATTAAAAGAAATATATATTTTGGTTCATCTCTCAAGCTACGTATGCACAGTTTTTTCTTGTGTCCGTATTCTTGAATGTGCATTTAACATACAGTGTTCACACTGGACAAACAGGGAGGGGCTTCTATTTCTTTTTCTACTGTTTACTAGCAAAAATCCACCACATACAATTTGGGCGAGTCCAAATTCTGAAAAAATGAAGACACTTTTTTCCATAACTCTCCGTTTGGGGGTTAAATGTAGGGGTGGGGAGAAGCTGTTGTGGTAGGGTAAGAATTTGGTGCGAAAGTGGTTCAAATCTTGCAATTTGGGCACAAAACAGTTCAGTTCATTCCAAGCGTCCTTGCAATGACAAATATTTGTTATCATCATGTCAGGAGAGGAGTGGCCGTCGCTTATTTTTACCAAATCCAAGTCGAAGTGTGACTTGTGGTCGAGTGTCCACCCTATGAATCATGGGTACCCAACCCTCAGACACGAAACCAGTACCAGGTTAGGGTTAGGGTACTGGTCTGGCTCACGTTCCTGTACCGGGTCCGCGTCCTGTCTGTGGCCCAGCACCAAGCAGCACTCAGACCAGTTTACGGCCCCTCTGATGTAATGTGAACACCTGGCACGTCAAAAAACAACGAGTTGGGGACACCCAAAATGTTAAAAAGTGACGCAGACTGGCCCGAACCATACGTCCATAAATAAAGAGTTAGGAGTGATAATGAGTCTCATCCAAAGATTGTTAATGGTAAATTTAATAACATTGTTTATTTATTTTTAAAGCTCCACCTTCAAACTTTGAAACCTATTTGTCCAAAAACTAATTCCTGATTTGAAAATGTGGTTTTTCCCTCACAAAATAAGAGTTCGTGTACTGTGGCAGCTACACTCAAGCAAAGAATGCAACATTAATCTGCAGCAATGTCATTCAGCAGAGCAGGAGCTAAATTATGGATGCTTTATGTCAGTTTTGTGAGGAACTCATTTAATCAGCCTGCCACATTCAAGCGTGGATTTTCTTAGGGTGACTTAAAGAAAAAACCCAAACAGAATGGGCCGGATGCTATAAGTGCAACACACATACTAAGACGGTCCCATTGAGGGATCGAGAGATGCAGAAACAAACTGTTTCATTAAATATGAATGTTTGTTTTTTTTTCTTGTAAAAGAGTGTATTTGACCAAGTAATGCAATGTTCACACAGCAGTTGAAAGACAAAGGCTACTCGGGGAAGACAATGCAACCCTGTGAGATAATATGAGAAAACAAAAACTGGAAGTGCTTTGGAAACACCCCAGGAAGGATCAATCCTTTTTACATTTCAAAATGTGACAAACTCTCACTCTGACATAGCCTAAGATCATCTTTTTCTTTCCCTTAAGGGCCTCTTCCATTTTCCCTCCAAGTCCACTTTAAGTTTGTGAGAGATTTTATCAGTGAGATGAATGGGCGGGCGGGGGGTCGCTCACAAGCCGGAGTGCTGGAGAGCTCCTAAGAAGATTATCATGTGGAGTTGCTTTTGTGTCTTTAATTGAACCAATTGCAGCGGGTGAAAATGTTTACCATCAGATGGAAAATCTTAGTTAACTCAGAGAGGACAATTAACTTTAAGCAATTTGGGATAAAAGTGGTATGTTGCTTGGTTTTTAAACTAAAGGAAAGGGGCATCTAGAGAGGGGAATCTCTCACTCGCCTTTGACTGCTGATTAACACAGAGAAAGCTGAATTTGTTTGTTTCATGTGATTCTTTTGATTTATTCAGACTTGGATCCATCTAAAGGGTGGAAAAGTACGGAGCCCCTAAAGCAGGGGTATTCAAGTCCAGGCCTCGAGGGCTGGTGTCCTACATGTTTTCCAACCAACCTTCTATTGAAGCTCCTTATTGGCTGCTAATTTCCAGGATCAGGTATGTTTAGCCAATAAGGAGCTTCAATGGAAGGTTGGTTGGAAAACATGTAGGACACCGGCCCTCGAGGCCTGGACTTGAATACCCCTGCCCTAAAGGGACATCGGAAAAAAAAAAATTAAAGTTAAAAAAGAAAAAAATACTAACGGGTGCGCACCACTTACTATCTGGTACGCACCACTTACAAACTGGTGGGCACGTAAGTGGTTCCCACCAGTTTGTAATTTTTTTTCTTTTTACACTTTAATTTTTTTTACCGATGTCACTTTAGGGGTTCCGTAGAAAAGTGACACAAACCTCAAGCGAGTTTAATTGAAGTTTTTGACCTTTTATATTAATTTTAGGAGGTTAACATGAGAATCTTGTATAGACAAAAAGGGTCAAAATGTATTGCTCAGTTCCATTTAAAAATATGTTAATAAAATATTTAAAAAAAAACAGACTGACAAACAAAAAATAAACTTGGCCTGAGTAAAAAAAAAAAAAAAAAAAGGTCAAAATTATTTATATTTGGAATTAAATTTGAACTCCGGAAATTATGACTTCTAACATTTTGAATATTCTGAACTGCATCATTTTAACTTTAAATGTTCCAGGTTTCAACATTCCAAGTGTTTCATTTATACTTCAGAAATTCTGAGTGGGTCATTTAAACTTTGGATATTCAGAGACAACGGGGTGGATCATTTAAGCTTTAGACGTTCCAACTTACATAACTTAAACTTTAGACATTCCAAGGGTATAATTTAAAATTCCAAGAATCCAAGCAGATCAATTCAATATCCAACATTTGAAGCTTTATGTTTATACTGGACACTCTGAGCTGCATCATATAAACTTTCAACATTCCAAGCACATAATTTATCCATCCGACATTCCGAGCTGCATCATTGAGACTTTGGACATTCTGAGTTACATAGTTTAAACTTCAGGCATTTTGAGCTCCATCCTTTATATTTCAGATATCCCATGCAGCACCATTTAAACTTCCAAGTTATGACATTTAAAGCGGAATCATTTCAGCTTTGGACACTGAGATGTATCGTGTAAACTTCATAAATTGCAAATGTATCATTTACTCTTCAAACAGTCAGAGTTGGGTCATTTAAACTTTGGAAATTCTATGTTGCATCATGTCAGCTGCAGATTTTAAAATTGTTCACCACTAAGGAAACATGTTTAGATGATATACAACAACGAAATTAACAAATATATCAGACAGGATGTGTATTAAATTATCTCATATTTAAAAAAATACATGCATTGAAATTCAAAAGTTACATTCAAAAAAAGGGAAAAAGTTGAGCCAAGTCACAATGGAATTTACAGTTTATTGGAAATGTATTATTATTTTCACACAGCTTAGAATTAGTCATGTGACTGACGAGAGCTGTGGTGCTTTTTTTTTAATTGTCAGAATTATAATAAATTTGATTGATAGTTACTTTGCGTTTTTAAGATTTATCTGATATTCATCATAAACATCAATATTTGCTTAGAAAAACTCCCTTACATCATACTAATTCACAGAATTTTAATACTTGAACCAAAGTTTTGAACTGAAAAATTCTGCACAGACTTTTTAATTTAAAAAGGTGAAATAGGTCATTTAGAGATGAATGAGATTTTGGTTCAGTAAACAGTTTAAAACTAAAATATGTATATAAATGTTTTGTGCCTTTCATATATTCAATTATTCACTGTGCATTAACACTAACAGCAGGGTTACCATCATTCAATATGCGGTGCTCCTTTATTCTGTCAAGACTTCAGGTTTTTCTTTCCACACCTCAACCCTTGAACTTCTCACATAAAGTCTGAACAATGTCCCTCTTATGTAAGCCATTTTCCATTCTCAACGCACCAAACACACCATTCTGCACGACTGCCAGAAGTCTGGATGTGATGTTTTTACAGTTCCAAATGTGAATAGGTTTTGTGTTTCAGAACACTTTTCAACCGGCTCACCTCAGGCTGTCCGCCTGGCTGTCCCTGTACCTTTGAGCTTGCCATTGTTTCCTGCATTTCTCTCTATTGATGTGGACTAATGACCACATGGGAGAGGGAAGCAAATGCAAGGTAGGTGGCCCATTTTATAAAAGCTTTACAATCCCTTTTTTTTTTTATAAAGGTGCACAGTTATTAGAGGGGCTGCACCTACACACCGTCGATTAGCCGAACACAAATTCATAATTCAGAGAGGCTATAGGGAAAAATATCATTACAAATGCTTAATCTGGAACTTTCCGAGCAATACTGAGCTGTGTACTCCCTAGTAATCCTTTAAAACCCAACAAATTCAGGGAATTTGGGAAACTAATACCATGCTTGACCGCTCGCAAATGTCTATGCTGCTTTAGTGTAAGTGTTCAGAGCCGGTTTTGACATCTAAATCACTGTTTGCCACATATGTTGGGGGGGAAGTCAGTTGCGATTTGCAGCTTTTTGGAAGATGCCCTTTGGCCGGGATCACATGCAATCATCTGGTCCAGTGAGCGGCTGCGCCGCGCAAGCCGCAATTATCAAATCTGAGAATAAAGCGGGCAATGATCATTTTTAAAATGAGTGATGGAAGAGACAAGCTAATTGAGAGCGGAAAGTGTCCTAGAGTTAAATGAGGTATGACTAAATGTTTCCTTGGAAATATTAGGCTGCATTAAGTTTTGGAAAGCAAGCTACCATTAAATTCTTCTGCAAACTCGACGCACAGCAAAGCATCCAGATTCTAGATATTGTGAGCAGGACTTGCACAGGAAATGCAGATGAAAATGCGAATTTACAAAGCATCTGTCAGATGTGAGCTAATCGCAGCATCCACTGACAAAGAGTCTCTTTTATTCCAGGTTTACATATTCCAAAACAGTAATCTCTTTAAGTCTCCTATTAGTTTTATATCTTGCAGATGAAAGACAGTAAAAATAGACGGTGATCAAAGGTGCCTCTGCATCTGCTGAGAAGATGTATTCAGCGGCCGTCACAGAAAGTGTCTAAAAGGAGAAGCTGCAGATCCACAATTTCTCTGAGAGCCAGGTGCTCAAAATCACCTGAGGTTGCCAACTGCTCTCCCACTTGGACGTTTGTGCCCTCTGCATGCGTTATCAATGTTTAAAAGCTTTATAATCTTGGAGAAAACCGAGGGACAGACAAGGGGCTTGTTGTATAAAGGGAGAAAGAAAAAAAAAAAAAACGTTACTGGAGTGAGCATCAGGGGAAGAAAAGGCTCGGTGGAGGAGAAGTGGTCATTTATGTCCACTTTTCAACCAGCGTTTCTAAAACCTCTTATTTCTAAAAAAAATAAATAAATAAAAGTAGGGTCCTTCAGTTTCCCTAATTCAAATCCCTGACCACAGACTCAGTCTGAGAAATTGATGAATTTATTTATTTTTTTAATTAAATCTTAAGTTCCTTGGATCTAAATAAGAAGCTTGAAACAACAGTTTGCGAAATGTTAAATGATATTTCTGAAAGTCCTTTAACAGCCTTAGTTTTGCAGTATATTCAGTCCTAAAAGCTGTAAACTGACTTAAAGTGGATTTTTTGTGGTGATTTTTCTCAGAAATGACACTGATCTCTGGTTACTGGCCGGTAAGGTGGCAGCAGAGCGGATGAGCTTCTTACACTAAATCACTTTCACCTTTAATAAGATCCAAAAAATCTGCAGAATTCATTAAAACCATAGAGACCAGAGGTGAAAAATTCAGAAAGCTGCTCTCAGAAATAAAAAGACAATTTTATATGATTTGGAAAACTGGTCATATGAATATAAATTAGAGTCATCATGTTCTTTTCTCATTCAAAAGAAAATGTCGTTTTGGATTGATAAGATTAAAAAATATTACAGTTCTAATCTGTCCAAATTTAGATTATATCTATCCATCTTTTTTTTCCTTTTATTTTTCCTTTTTGGCATCATTTTAAAAATGTTATTTTCAGACTTGAAAAACCTACTCCGATCATCTTTGGAGCTGTTTTAAAAGCATTTCTAGATGTCTTTTGATTATGATTCTGCATTTTTTTAGACATAAAAAAACAGAGAACTGACTCCTGACGATGTCCGAGAAAATGACTGTCGCCCTCTTTGGTTAGATCTCTGGTGAGCCCTCTTCAGAGAATTAACACTTCAACTCCCAGCTGCCCCAGTGCAGTTCACCTGACAGCAGAGAAAAGCCTTAAATTTCTTTTAGAAGTTGACATTTATAAGAATCCATTTTCTGTGGGGTCATGGGATGTATATGTAAATGGTTAAGGGGGAGGGGGTAGAGGGTAGGTTGGGTTTTTAATTAGTCTTTTTTATTGCAATCAAGCTTTTTTACAAACAAAATTTAACTTGCAGAATGGTTCCGCACCACTGCCGCGTCCGGTGTGAACCAGGCATTAAGCAGTGCACAGAGCCTTGCTTAGTGCGAAGTATTGTTTGTGCCATTCAGCCTGCATGCCGAGCATTATATCCTGACCAGTCTTCATGTGTTCCTAATCCTGATTTTTCGAGGGACTTCTGGTCACCTGCAAGATGGCAAAAGAAACAATGTCTAGCCGGAAGTGGAAATTTCACAACTTTACCCAGTCGAGTAAGCAGAAATTAAGTTTAGGAAACCCTTTCAAAAATAATATTTTAAAACGTTTTCAGAACCATCAGCTTTAAAATGTGAAAAAACAGTAACTGTCTAGTGTGCAAGATGAGCTTCAAATGGAACAGAGAACGTTAATCTCTAAGTTTAATTTCTCTCAAGTCATTGTTAACAAGTGTTCAAATTTGTATAACTACACCTGTTTACCTCCAGAGTGAAAGCTGTTGAAATGCTGTTTTTCTCTGTGAATCAGCTGATCACATAAGCAGTCGGTATGTTGAAGGGAAAAAAGGTCAAAAGGTTAAAAGGGTGGATTCCGGTCAAGGACTTCCGGTTAATGATTTTGGGCGCAAATAATGTTTTTTTGCTGGCAGCTCCAGAAGGAGGAGGGACTCTGTTAATTTTTGAGCACCAGATTTTTTCTCTATGGCCAGATACTTTTGGATTTTTCCCTTAACTCTCTCTCTGTCTGCTCTCTGATATTGTTATGCTAGCACCTGACCTCTGCCTGCCTGACCCTGGTTGAGCTTTATAGACTTTTAGCTGTCATCTTGTCTGTGCTGATAAACCTGCTGCCCGTGGAACCAGCCGTCTGCCCTTTTGTAACATAGTTTCTGTAGAGCGGCAGAAGTTCGTTAGAAATTTGGCAAATAATTGAGGGTGGGACCATTTGCTTCCCCTCTCCATTGCTGAGAGCTCTCTGTTTACACACTCTCCCAATAACTTACAGCCCTCACACCCCAAACTAACATTACCGCTGCAGCTAAATATCAGAGCCAACCCGCTGTAGTTTTGAACTAGTTTGTACAAGTTGATGCATCAGAAGGAGTATTTTCTACATTAAAAAAAATCTCTTTTGTTTCATCTGCTATGATTTTCTATAAAAACACTCAAATGCAACTTCAAGCTTAATTTTCTGTATACAAAAATGTCTCTAGAACATGTTTGAAACACAATTTTCATTGGAGCGAGCTTTTAATTGCACTCAACTAGGACCAATGCTATAAGCGTGGCATTGCCTGTTTAATATTATATGTGCTTAACTCCATTTGATGTTAAACAAAGTGTCAGCTCACACTGCCTCATTAATGGCGACATCGTTAGGCAGAGCAGTTTAGAAGCAGTTCTCAGCCGTGAGACAGCCTCTGTCACAAATGTTAGGTGTGACGGCACCTAATGAAAAATAATTTGCATCTCTAAACAAATCTCCCCCCAGGACAGAAGGTGAATTCTCGCTGCGTCTTCCTGTGCGTTTCAAAAAGTTGCCGCCGTTGTTAGCGGTGTCACATCGGCGGGCGGCTCGCTGCGAAAGCAACCCACTGTTCTGCAAACGAGATGAGATGATTCCTGTTGAGAGGTGGCTGCGCCGCCTGTCTCATGTTGTCTGCCTGTGACCTTTTAATGATCGACTCGCGGGTCCTGCAAGTCCACAACGCCGACCTGGGAGAGGAAGGTGATGTGAGCAGTTAGGACTACGGCTCACACGGACCGACTTCATAAAGCGGTGACAGAATCCCTCTGACACCAGGGAGGTAGCTGCCATCCCATTTTAATTACCTGAAAAAACTGCGAGTCAGACGCCATTTCTTTGAGGACTTTTTAGGCTGACAGATTAAAAAAAAAAAGAAAACTATCAAAAAGTGCTAAACCTTTTTCAAAATAAAACTTAGCTAATCCAGGCGGGACATGGAGACTGAACGGATAAACACTGAACAGAAGCGAGCAAGCAAACCATTTTAAATGCAGCTTAAATAAGGTCTTATGGTAAACAGGATTGTTGACTCAAGAGAACTGCCTCCAAGATGTCAAACTGCATCACCGATACAGTATGTAAGATTCAGTTTAAAACAGTTTGTGTCCTTTTTATGTATTATCACTCAAAATTAGAGATATTTTCTTAAAAGATTCTTTTATATAAATCTGCTAACCTTTTAAAAAAATCAATAAAGAAAAAAACATCTGAGAGGTTTTGTGGTTTATTGTAAAGTCCACACTAAAATCAATATTTATCATAGCTAAATGTACACCAGGCTGGTTTTTGGCTGCAGGCCTAAAAGGCAGCCGCTCACATATGTTGCATGCAGCACTGAACGGGTTAAATAGAAAAAAGTCTGTTCTGCTATTGTAAGCAATACGCCTGGGGTGAAAAGGCGCTAAAAGCTAAAGTCGGCTCAAAGCCCCTGCCTGATCCACCGTATGCTTAACGGCATGGAAACATTTAAGGTCACATGTGTGCAGATAATGGGAGAGTAAGTCAGCTTATATGAGCTTGAGTAATTAATGAGGGCAAAGGGATCAAAGCATATTTCAGAAAATCTGTGGCAGCTTTTGAGGCCTAAAAACAGGTTCTTTTGTAGGTCTACGTCTCTTCACGCGGGTTTAAAGGCCCGCTTCTATGAAAATTGTGGTTTTGGGGGCATTTTACTCAGGATGGAGGATATTTATAAAATAAATTAACCTTAAAATTGCATTTCTGAGTATTTTCTTATCCAAATAGTTGGGAATCGGGAGCAGATAAAAATAGAAATAATGCATCCATTTGTAGATGACTAGATCCATGAACGTCTTTGTTTTCCTCGTCTGAGCTGAGATCTGTATATAGAGAACTGGACTGTATTACCCCTCCCCCCTCGTGTTACAAATATGAAGTACCTGCTAGCTTCAAAAAGCCAAAATAACATTTGTCAGAGTAACCATTCTTGGGGTGTGGTCTTCGAACAGGCTAACCCATGATTGGCGACAGTAGTTGGCATTGGAACTTTGACTCCGTACCTACTCGGACCAATCGCTGTCATCTGGCTCCAACATGGTGGAAAATGGTGACTGAATTGGGCCAGCTCCAAACTGTATGGTTAGATGGCTCCAATGTTGTTCATTGCAGCAATGATGTTGGGTTGAAGGTGTGAGGGGTTGTAAGCTAGCATAAGGGAGGGGAAGAGGGGCGGGATTCACCCATCCTACAACTTAGAGGTGATTTTTTTTTTTTTTTTGTTCAACAGCTGAGCAAACGGATGAGAGATAAAGGCCTCTTGTGATGGACATATTTTATTCCTACAACATGGAGTTATGAGTCTTCTTACACACAAGGTGTATATTTGTATAAACCTCTTTTATAATGTAGGCTAAACTTTATTTATATTGGTAATATTTGTATTCTTTCAGAGGTGAATTTTTAATTTACTACTGTCACTTTTCAGAAATTATGTCCTAGATACTTTTTTTATATTGTCTAAAAAAAATAATAATTAAAATTTAGTATTTTTTATCTATTAAGTTTCAAGAATTCAGATTTACTTAAATATATTTTGGAATCAGTATTTTGAAATCCAGTTTATGATCATTCCAGAAACTACAAATACTTTGAAAACAAAATTTTCGGACTAAATCAGACATTTTCTCTAGTCGATCAGTTGTAGTTGCTCAGCTCTCCTACCTTCAAATCCCTCATCTGGTCTAATCTGGTGTCTGACATTGCAATCCGGATTCTGCAAAGGATGCTGGCAGTCTATGGGGTCGAATCAGGATCGGCTTAAAGTGAACAAAAAAAACAGATTGAAAACTTGAAAAATGGACGTTGTAACTTGAAAATGTCTTTGAAAATTTGAAAACAGAAAAAAAAAGAAAATTTGAAAAAATAGACATTTTAAATTTGAAAAAAAACCCTGAAAATTTTAAAGAAAAAAATGTTTTGAAAATTAAAAAACTGAAAACTTGAAATAAATCTTGAAAATAAAAAAATTTAAAACTCAGAAAAAAAAAACTATAAATGTTTGAGTAAACAGACAATGTTCTGCACCAGAAAAAAACGTCACATCCCCATTACCTCTTGGGGAATCATGGGATGCATGTTAGGGTTACCAGTGAGCTCAAAGCCCCGCCCCCATGTAAAATTAGGCTCAGCTCAGCAGTGAAAACTCGAAAATCAGAATTTAAACTGTAAACTGAGGACTGAAATGCAAGATTCAGAAAAAAAAAGAAAATTAAAAAAAGCTGCAGTTACTAATGGATTTTTTTATCAGTAATTTTTATATTTATAGTTTTTTCTTTTATTTTAAGTTTTCAAATTTTCAAGATTTAGTTCACGTTTTCAGTTTTTTTATTTCCAAATTTTTTTTTTCAAATGTTCATTTTTTTCAAATTTTAAAAACATTTTCTTTTTTTCAAAATTTCAGTTTTTTTTTTTCCGAATTTACAATGTTTTCTCATTTTTTCAGTTTTCAAATTTTTCAAATTTTCTTTTTTTTTTTTTTTAGTTAGAACGTCTATTTTTCAAGTTTTCGATTTGTTTTTTTAATTGACTTTAAGCTGATCCTGATTTGACCCCAGAATCTTTCTTTTTTTTTTGCCATTTGCTCATGGTGTTGCTGCATCTGGAGTGTCTCTCAAACTCACTGTGGTGAAACTGGTGGAATTACAAGCGCCGTATTGAGCGTCTGCAATCAGCTTTAGTGGTTTTGCCGCAGCCAGGACAGGAAGGAGACATGTAACACGATGGGTTTCCTGATGGAACATCTTCTGATGTAATAGATGACGAAAACCTGATGATCTTTTAGTTTTAGGACACTAAGAAAATTGCTCTTTCTTTACATATTTGACAAAAATGTCGAAGTAATACAAACAAGTTTGCATTAATTTTGACTTATATTTAAGGGATATTTTTAAACTTTATTCCAAAACTACAATGGATACTACATTGGAATATTTCATATCCAGTCAGTTTATTTCATTTCAGGTTTTAAACATTGTTTTATGAAACAATAATCAGTGCTGCCCATCCTCTGGAGCAGCCTGGACTTTAAGTAGCACAGCGAGGTGATGATAAATGGCTCTGAAGGAGGCGCCTATTTTTCTTCCTGATCAATGTTATCTCCCTTTCTTTCCGTGATATTTTCCACTCTCTGTTCTTGTCCACTTAGCATAAGTCTCACTTAAGATAGTGTCTGTGGAAGGGTATTCAGGGCACTTTAACCTCTGTTCTTGAGACACACTTGTTCGCTCTGTCTCATCAACTATCTGAGAGAAGGAGACAGGCAGGCTCAGAATAAGACAATTCAGACGCCTTTGGAAATGACTTTAAAAAAATGCAAATAAAACGTATAGTTTGCTTTAAAAAAAAGAAACACTTTGACAGATTTCCTTCCAAACAGTGTTTAAACTCCGGCAAACAACAGCTTGAAACTCTGACCAGACCGTGTGATTTTCGGGGAGCAGAAACAAAGCGTGTCCCAGGAGGAGAAAAAGGAGAGATTCATTTGATGCAGCAGAGACAGCAGAAGAAGAAAACATGAAAGACACAGGTTTACCAGAGGGAAGCAAGACTTCCCCCGACACACTGTAAATTCTCTTTTTGCACTTTGAAATTTAGAAGCACAGTTAGAACTCGTAGAAACAGCCTTTGGGGGGGAGAGAGATGGACATCTTTGAAAGAGTGATATATCTATCTCTCAAAAAAGAAATGTTTACATGTGAAGTGTTTGTATGTGGAGAGGCTGTGAGGATTCTTCACTGAAGCAGTCAACAATTTTCACTGTGTTTTCAATCTAATGGGATTTAATAAAAATCATTTTGTGCTTTGATTTATGCTTTAGGCTTTTCTGTTGTTTTTTTGGATCAAAAAGTGATATTTAATCAACATTCACTAATAAAAGCATGGCAGAGTTGATGTCAGAGCTTTGTTTGTTTTTCCCAGACACATTTTGAGAACAGGATATGTTTTCCCTCACAAACATATGCACTTTCTCGCTAATTTCCTGTTGTAAATTATCATTAGTGGCAGAGAAAAAAAACCTGAGTGGCTTCGCTATAATATTATTGCCGTCTGACATTGCACTTTTTTTTTTTTTGCTGCTAATTTTCACTAGAATAGGAAACTAAAAACGGAAGTGGTGTTTTATTAGACACCAAGAAGAAAATGTTTACCCGTTATGAGCCTGATTATGCTCAATAAAAATGATAATTTGTGTGTGGAAAGCATTTCAGTGTTCCATCTGTCTCCTCTTTGCGAGTGCAAGCTGATCTTATGGGTGCAGCTGAGAATTTAGTCACCTACTTTAACATTTGGCCCAAAGATGGCCCCTAACCTGCTGTTTTCCTTGGCCCACTTCTAATCTTGAAAGACATGGCTGACTCACGGTGACCATGGGAGTCTCAGCTTAGCCAAATGTTCGCCAATCAGAGGTCGAGTCTCTGTTATCGTTGGGCTTTTGGGCCACATCCACTCCCCACAAGACTTACCCTAATCCATGCCAGCTAATGACATTTGGGCCACATATGAACCGTACAGCCCATTTCATAACCCGACTCATGCTCAGCTCATTACCTTTGGGCCACATTTGGCTCACATAAGGCTTGTCAGGGTTACTGAGCCATAAGTTCCCGAAGTACCCAAATTTGTCGTCCAATAAAGCAAAATTATTCCAAAATATTATACATAAAAACACATGGAAATGGCATCATTTTTAGGTGGAAACATCAGCCTCATCACTTTTAGGCTGCTGTCACATCAGATTCCCAAAACTGACCATCACACTTTTACCAGCAGTCATCCTCGTTCTTCTAGTTCAATCATAATCATTTATCTCTCTTTAAACTGTCGATTGCTTCGTCCTTTAAGCTGTGCTGCACAAACCTCATATCTCCATCTCAACTTTGCCCCAAAGCTCTCAGCAACTATTTGAAATAATTTGATTCACAACCGTGTCTCATCTTAAAGGGTTCCCTCTCAGCTGTCAAAGCCTTTATTCCCAAAAGTCTATAAATCAAACTTCTATGTCAACAAATTCACTTTTTGGGGCTTTATAGTCATTCATTTCCTTAACCGTTTGTCTCTTTAGAGGTCACGGGGGTACCAGAACTTAACCCGGCCACTGATGGATGTACCCTGAACAGGTCATACACCTGTGAAGCATGTTTTTGGATGGTGGGATCCACCAGAGAAAACCCACACATGCACAGGGAGAACATGCAAACTCCACACAGAAAGGTCCCCAGTTGGTGGTTCTGTTTCAGGTCCTCCAGCCGGGATTTGAACCAGGAACTTCTTGCTTTGAAGCAAAAGCGCTAACCACTGCACCACCGTGCTCCAATCATCCTTTGATCCATTTAAAAAGTGTTTCTAGTAGTGTTTTAATTATGATTATGCCATTTTAAGCTAAACTAGTTTCTGCAGAGCAGCTGTAGTTCATCAGAAATTTGTCCAACTTGTGGGCGGGACCATTGGGGCGGGGTAAGCCTCCTCTCATTTCCCATCATGAAGGTTCCTTCTAGCTGTCAAGGCCGTATTTCCAATGATCTATTGATCAAAGATTGTCAATTGTTAATATTGAAAAAAAAGAACTTTTGGGGGGTTTACGATCTTGATCAATCATCTTTTGGTGTATTTTAAAGTGTTTCCACCATCATTTTCTAGGACATAGTTTCCACAGGGCGGTGGTAGTACCATTGCTGCAGAGTAAGCCTTCTCTCATTTCCCATCATCCCTTCATATATATACACTCTGCTGCTAGCTTACACCCCGTTACATCCACAATCTTATCGGTTCAACATTGGAGCTCTCCAGCAATGTCACCTCGGACAAGGAAAGCAAAGACTTGTATGAATCTAGTCGTCTACAAGTGGTTGGATCAGGATGGAGTGGAGCAGGGAGCTTGTTGTAGGTCCCACGTCACATCTACAACCTTTTTCAAACGGCGTTTGTTCGTCTGCTCTTGATTCACGACGAAATTTTAGGCTTTATTTATATTCTAATATATGTTCGTATCATGAGAAAAAATAAATAAAAACTTTGTAGTAAAATAAATCTGGCGAGTGTGTTACTCTGAGTGTGGTGTTTTAAGTATACAGTAAGATTTAAGGTAATAAGTATTTTGCGTTAATAGACTGACAAGGATGAATGATTGAAGCTAGAAAACAATTTCTAATCGTCATTTGTCTGCTTACAACTCATCCACCTGTGCTCATCTGAACGATAAAGATGGTCGGCCCCACCTCTGAACAGCTAGCCAACTGAAAGAAAGCCAGCATGTCTTCACAATATGGTCATAAATCTTTTTTTTTTTTTTTTACTATGTGTATCCGTTCTACACATTTTTCCATTTGCAATGTCTTTTTTTTATTTTATTTTTTGAATTATGTTTGTCTGTAAAGCACTTTGAGTGACATGAGTTTTGGAAAAGTGCGATAAAAATAAAGTTTGATTTGAGTTTGCTTATAGGAACCAAAAAGATGTGATTTCTAACTTTTTGAACTGATTAAAAGCTTGGTATCTTATATGACATTAATGACAATAACTAAAAGCAGCATAATATAATTTCTTTGAGTAAAATTTGCATTTATGACTGACTGCATTTTATCGCCCACACTGAAAAAAAAAAGAAAAATAAAGATAGCAATCATTTTATTTGTTCTCATGGTTTCAGCTCAAAGACTCACCCGGGCAGAGAAGATCAGAGGAAGATTCTGGGTGATATGCAATAATATGTATGTGTGTGAAAGCTGCATATTATACATTATGACTCCTAGTTTAACTGATATAAATGAGCTCACAACAGATGCCTTGATTACTGTACCATAATTACATACCTGTTAGTTAAGAGGCTCTGCTTCACTGATTTCCCTCCACATTGAGCAAATTTGAAAAGTGCCTGTTAGTAAATGATGCTAAATGCATTTAAAGACAGTGAGGGAGGTGCTGGGAGTTACCGTTTTGTGCCGTCTACAAAATATTATGGAAATTGAGTTTGATTCAAGCTGAGAAGTTAATTGTAAAATCTGAAGATGAGAACCATTATTCCAACTTTTTTGTAGACATAGATTTCAAGTTGAATGTGACATAGGGGGGGAAAAAATGTAATTTTAAGTCAGAAAAAGGGAGATGGAGCTTGTGTAAACAGCATGAAGGTGAATCATAAATAGATCGTCTTGCTTGTTGTGTATGAGGCTGTAATTAATTGTCACAGAAAACCATCTTGTGTACCTTCCTCACAGGATGAGAACAAAAAAACAAAAGCATAGCAGAGCTAGTTGTCTCCGATATTGGATATTACTCGCTATGCTCCCAGAATCACTAATGAACTTCATCCTCTTTTATGCTAATGGTTATCAGGGTGAATTCATTCCCTCTGCCTTTGTATGTAATTATTGATTTCCCCAAGAAGGTGGGGTGTATCAAGCCCAGTAAACAGCAGGTAATTAGTATTTCTGGACCTTTGGCGGGATAATGTCCTGTGTTTCCTCTATTTGTATGCATGAAAGGAGAAAATGTAAGAATTCTTTTCACACACCGACCGAACGGGAAGAAGCCACAATCAGCTGCTACCTGAAGCTTCATTTTATCTTCACTCTTTAATGTGTTAACAATTAGAATTTACAACCAGACATTACTGCTTTTTTCAATTAAAGAGAAAAAAAGGGAGATAACAAATCTTCCATTAGAATGACTGCAGTAAGAGATTGGATTCTTTCTTTGTTCCTTGGGGGTGCCTGGATGTGGGAAGAAATACTCCAAAAAAATGTTAACATTATTCTAATTGCTGTGATTCATCCGAAGCTTTTCAAGAAATGCAATGTGTGAGTCCCACTTTCATTACAGATGAATGGTACAAATGAAAGAGAAATGTTTGATAAGTTCAGAATCAGAACGCGTGAAGTGATCTGATATAAAGGTGTGCACGTATTTACTAAAATTACTTTATTTGAGGAGAATTTGGGGCTTTTGGGGAGTGCTCACATCACACTTTTGCTAAGTTGAGTTAAATATTTCCTTTCTAACCTGAATATGCTGTCATGGAATTTCTTTTTCAATGAAAGTTCTACAATAAAAGCCTAAAACAACAGAAAACTACCAGAAACTTTATGAATTCCAGATTTAAGCTCTTTGCAAAATGTACATACATTAAAAAAAAAAAAACTCAAAACTTGTTACAAAAGCAGAATGAATCTAATTTGCTCCATTAAAACGGAATCAAACATATTTGAAATTTGCTTTAATGAACCTGTTTTGCCTCGTTTGTTATTTGGAATGCATTAAAGTTTGTATTTGGAGATACATTTTCTGATTTCTCACAGAGATTTTAGAACACTCGCTCAAAAGTTAAAGTTACAGATCAAAAACTATACTCTATATTTCAAGCAAAAAGTTAACTTTAAATTAAAAAAATTAAAATAAAATGAAAAGAAAAACTCCACCTTTGCATCCAAATATATGGATGAATAAAGTTACAAAATAAAAAATATCAGTTTTGTATATATTCAGATAAACTTCTTTGGGAGATTAAATATTAAATTGGTGCAAATTGCAAATTTATTTTACAAAATCTATGGTAATAATGAAAAGAATTAGAAACTGTGTTCACCCCTAAGTTATGTAAACATTGTCTTTTTCTTTCATTTATTCATATCTTTTAATATTGCAATTTTGTATGGGCAAGTCAATTTCAAAACTTTAAAAAAAAATAAATGTTTTACTTTTGCAAATTACCTGTCTTCATTTACTACTGTCACACTTTTTTTCTAAACTGCAAATTTAAACATTTATAGACATTTATCAAATTTATAGCCTACTCTTGCTGTTATGATAACTCGTAATAAAAGTTCACTTATTATAAAAAATAAAATAAAATTAAAAATGACATGTCAAATCTGTTTTTTTCTGATTATTTGACAAACTCAACAGTATTTGGTAAAAAAAAAAAGACTTAGAGAAAGAATGATCTTCAGGTATAGATTTGTTTTTAACATATCAGTTTTATTGAACAATGTATAATTATGTGTGTAGAATAATTAACCCCTTGATGCCTGAATGCATTTCCAGCTATGAAAACTAAATTTTTTCTTATGTTTTTTTTCTTTTTAAGTTAGCTAGATGCTCAATTAAGATTAATAGGAACTGAAGTGGTTTGGTGTCAATTTGCATCAATAGGCATCAATGGGTTAAAATACAAGGACAAAAAATATGTTTTATTAAGTAAAACTTCATGATAACTAATTGATTGTGCCAATTACATAGCTTAATTTTGTATTTTTAGATCTTCTTATTAATTTCTATTTTACATTTTTCTTGCTGTAAAACTCAATTTTACATAAAATTGAATTCTATTTTACCGAAATGTTTTTTTTATGTGTAAAAAATACAAAATCTAATCCTTCATCATATCTTTTATCATTTAAAACTGTCAATGTCTTTTGATTGACAGAAAGCCAAAAACTGTTAAGGGGACATGTCCCAACCTTTTTTTTTTTGTAACTTTCCTTAGTTATTCTCCAGTCTCACCATAACAAGTAAAAAAAACATGTTGAAATAAACATAATCTTCAGAATCCAAAGGTAAAAATTCATTTCTGAAAATATCAACTGATTAATATTAAATCAAGACTTAACAATCAACATAAACGTAGCTTGAGCTGCGTGTTTGGTTGCCATGATAAGACCCTGTGACCTGCTCATTATCACCAGAAGACTCGTCGGAAACACGAGTGATGGTAAAGAGTTTCAAAGGTTCTCTTTCCTGCAGCAAAGAACCCACGAGATTCAATGAACTGCTGTCCATTAACCTCAAAGCTCAAGTCATGACCACGAGCGTTCAATCTAACCCTAAGAAGCCGCTTCCTTTAACCATGTGACCCAGATGAAGGGATGGGTGTCGAATTGCAAGTGAGAACTGTGGGGGAAAAAAGTAACAAGGCTGTTAGACAAGTTCAATGTCCTTTTGCACACGAGTCAGAGGACAAACACTAGAATCCACTCATCCTCCTCATTATAGGTGGCAAGTGCAAGGGTACACGAAGGTGTCTCAATGTCATTTTTCACCGCATTGCAAGTTGAGCACATAGGGAACAGTTAACT
This sequence comes from Oryzias melastigma, assembly GCF_002922805.2. Taxonomy (NCBI): domain Eukaryota; kingdom Metazoa; phylum Chordata; class Actinopteri; order Beloniformes; family Adrianichthyidae; genus Oryzias; species Oryzias melastigma. Next base: position 8,299,213 of record NC_050519.1, read on the forward strand.
GTGCTTTACCATGTGGAAACTTCAGGAAAGTTTTTTTTTTTTTTTTTTTTTTTTTTTCATCTTTGTGGAGCTTCCTGTGTTTCTGCCAGAGCTTATCGTCTGCTGCAAATTTACAACCAATTTACCAAAATGTCACAAGTCCTCTTTCACAGCGAAAGTTGGAAATGCTTTCTTAGTTCAGTTATGAATGTTGTCACATATCGTTGTGCTTTCATCAAAGTGTCATGGAACACATTTCCTTTAGCTTTAAATAAGATCACCGGAGGTAATATTTGCCATAACTGCCGTCTCCCCACGGGACTCAGGGACAAGAGCAATATCTGGTTTGATATCTATTAACTTTAACGACCTTTCTTCCAGCTCTATAAGATGATTATCAAAGTGGGATGGACAGTCGGATATGTGTTTGTTGTTAAATGCTGATGGCAATATTACTTGTTTTTCCATCAGAAAAGCAGCCACTTATGAGCAAAAATCCAATTTGAAACCACATCAGTCATGCAGAGTAAAATGGAAAAACAGTTTGTGGAGCATCAGAGTGAGGATGACCTATGTGGGGCTGGAATCGCACACTTTTATGAAATGTAACACTCCATTAATGCTTTTTTAAAATTGTGTTTTTATTTATTTTTTTTGTGGATCACTTGCTTTAAAATGTCAACGTGCTGCCAAAAAAAAAGACACTTTTCTTGAGGTGTTGGGCCTGGGTCATGCTTATATATCCGCCCTGCTTCTCTATATGTGTAGGCATCATTCATGGAGTGGTGACAACAAACACTCGACGAAATGACTCTTAAAAAAGAAAAAAAAAAGCATCAACAAAAGCACGAGTGTTTGTGAAAATAACGTGTTTGAAAGATGAGAGTGGGAGCATGCAGCAGCAGTTTTATTCTAGCCTTTTATTATATTTGTGTTCATTTATTTTTGGTTTTAGATCCTTGGTTTATTCAGTCTGCCTGCAGATTTTTGGCTCATTCAACAAACATAAGACTTCAGCTGTCAAAACTTTGAGGAGGAAGTGCCAGATTTCAGCAGGAAATGCACACGAGCATCCACACAAAAACAACTATTGGTTTTGAGGGCGGTTTACTTATGGGAAATGGATGCATTACGCGATTTAAAAGTTCAATTAAACTAATGTGTTTTTTGTTTTAATATATATATTTTCCTTATTAAAAATGCTTAAAAAGTAAAAAAATAAGTTTCTTTCTATCACGTGTTCCCTCTTTCTCCCCATTACCTCATTGGAAATTGTCAAAGACAGGAGAAATTCACAGAAACAAAATTATGTCGTTTTGCATCAGAAAATGAAAGTTATGAGTTATAAACTTTCAATAAATAATAGAGAAATGCATTAATGGAAGTTTTTCATGCACATCCTACAGTACTCACAGCAGGAACCACATTTAAAAACACAGAATTATAGTTTGTGGTTTGAATGATTTTATTTCAAAATAAAACACTCTGTTTTAGTCCCTTTTATTAATTATTTTATTTTATTTTTGCAAGACAGAAACAAACAATTAGGATCATAAGACTGATTTGAGCAAAGTGGCTTCACACGGTTCATAGAAACACTCATTTGTCCTTGTTGCTTTTGGATTCTGGGTAAATCTTTCATTTGTCTGATGTTTAAATACTAATAGAAAACAGTTTCCTTCAATCCATACGACATGCTTCAGTGTATTTTGTTCTAAATTCATAATTTGACAAACTTAAATGGTTCTCATAGCTGCTGCAAAGACACTCCATGGTCACATTGTACACTTGTTTGTTTCAAGTAATAATAAAAATTAACAAATGCTTTTATTTATTGAGCTCATTTTGGCTCAACATCTGCAAAGTCCAAAAAAAAAAAAAAAACTGGATTACTTTTTAAAGACTTGCTGTCAGGAGGGTTTACTGCAAACACCTCCTGTTCAACATCAACCCTTTGGAATGGATTTATTCTCAAAAATACATTGAGAGGAAAATGTTAGAATTTAGTTGTAAAGTTCTCCAGAATGTCTTTAGTAATTTTGAAAGATAAGAAAAAATATTTTCATTATTAATATTTAGATTGTTTACAATATTTCTTAACAATGTATGTGTATTTATTTAAACATAAATAGGAGCTTTGGTTTAATGAGTTTCCCACAAATTATTTTAGTTCAAATCAGCTATCAACAGTTTCTTTGTTATATTGTCCTTTTTGAAAAACTGATATTTATAAAGCAAAAAGAAAAAGGAAATTTTATAAAAAGGGGTTTTGAGAACCCAGAAGCAGCAAAACTTGCAACATGTCAGGAACAAGTGGTGTAAGGACCCAAAGCTACACTAGGCAGCAGAAACAAACGGGCCATAGTGCGAAAAATCCGCTTTTTGATCTTTTAAGTGTATTATACGGTTCATTCCTCACCAAAAAGAACCCCAAAGTGGTATGTGGATCCGTTCTTGCAGCCCCTCCCATACCCACGAAAACAGGCAGGTCCTGACGTGCTGATGTCATAAGGTGAGACAGCCCCCTCCAGGAAGAGTCTGCTCCGCCTCCTGGCTAACATAAATACTTTCTCTATAAAGCTAGCAGCTTCACAAGAGCATGTGGGCTGGCGAGAATCTCCATAACATATTGGGATGGATCCAAAAACTAGTCCGAGATAGGGAGCAGACTATTTCCTGGTGAAAAAAAGTGAGCGACGCATTGAGAGGACTGGTTAAGAAAGGTAAATGAATCTGCATAAAAATGAAGATAATTTGTAATATGGAGATTATATTTATATATTTCAATAAATCTTGAAATGTTCATCTGATTAACATAATGAAATGGGCAGCACCCAAAGGAGCGAAAGGCGGAGCCTTAGAGATGGAGTCATCTTACTTCTGGGTATAAAAGGAGTCATCTAAAAATAATTCATATATATATATAATGTTCCAAAGGTAAATGTATATGGATATAGTTTACTCTAAAAGAATATACAAAATCATGGTATAGTCCCTTTAAAATATGGGAATAATGTAATAAAAATTAAAACCAAAGACCCCTCATGAACTGAAAGGGAACAAAAACACAGAAAAGCAAATGACCTAACAAGGAAGAACTGAAAACACTAATAAATGCTGAGGACAATTAACAGAAATGAAAACAGCTGTGGATCGTTAGCTTGAATCTTGTGTGACGAGACGACTCATGAGTCATGACTAAAATCAAATAAAAAATTCTAGTGCATAATCTTTAAAAAACTGGGTCATCCGCACCAAACAGAGGATTGAAAAAAAGCAAATATTGCTTACAACAAACCAACAAACATGGCTGCACGGTGGCGCAGTGGTTAGCGCTCTTGCCTCACAGCGAGAAGGCTGGGACCTTTCTGTGTGGAGTTTGCATGTTCTCCCCGTGCATGCGTGGGTTTTCACCGGGGACTCCGGCTTCCTCCCACCGTCCAAAAACATGCTTCATAGGTTAATTGGTGACTCTAAATTGCCCCTAGGTGTGAATGTGAGAGTGCATGGGTGTGATTGAGGCCCTGCGACAGACTGGCGACCTGTCCAGGGTGTACCCCGCCTTCACCCTTCAGTAGCCGGGATAGGCTCCGGCACCCCCGCGACCCCGAAAGGGACGAAGCGGCCAAGAAGATGGATGGATGGAAACCAACAAACAAAAAAACTAAAACTGAAATAACTACTTAAAACGGGACCTGAACACAGTGGGAAGGCAAAGAATCGAACGACTGAAACCATGGAATTAAATAAGGGGATAATTAACAAACAAAAAGCAGCTTTGGTGATTATGAGCATATTCACAGTATGATCATTACATATCAAAAGGAAACAAAAAGAACATGAACAAGAAACAGAAAATGACCTTAAAAAAACAAACAAACAAGGAATCTAAACCAGAAAAAAATGTTAAATTGGTACTTTTGATTCATTTCAGCAACAAAAATATATAAAGAAAAGTTTATTTTTTATTAATATTAAAAGGGAGGACCAAAACATTTTTTTCAATTTAGTTGTTAGTTCTAAATATATTTTTCGCCAATAATCAGATTTCCAAATTAACCCTTAAACACCAGAGCTCCAGTGTTTGTTTTTTTTTTATTCACTGTAACTTTCCAAATGTTAATGGCGTCGTGTTAACAGTTGGAAGGTTATAGTGCGTTAAAGATTTTGTGTTTAAGCGTCGTCAGTGACATATCAGGTTTAAAGGGTTAAAGGAAAATAAAAAAGACCAAATTAGCATAAAAACAAACAACAACAAAAAATGCATTTTTATGTTATTTGTACTTAAGTTCACTTTGAAGCTCATATACAGGAACTACAAGCTAAATCAAAATTCTGGTAAGTTTTTCATATCTACAAAAACCTCTTTATGGGTCATTTTATGTTTATAGATTTAAGGGACTTATGCCTGCAGTGAGGTCAAACCGCCCCCTCCCCCTATTCATTATTTAACCACCTTCAACAATGCTAGGCGTCCTAAAATTGAAGAAACATCAGGAGTGTACTAACAAATTTAGCTGACCTTTTCATTTATGCACACGTGAGTGCACTGTCAGAGGCGCAGGTAGATGGCCTCGCGGTTTGGGATTGCTGCCACGCTCTCTGATGGACAGGCTGCCTCCGGTTTCAGCTGTCTTCCCCTGACACCAGATGACCCGATTGATTACAGCGACTGCCACTCTCACTAAGACCTGCCAATATTTCATGTCTTGCCAAAATAAAGGTCTCAACTGTGTCTGAATTTGCAAAGTTAAGATTCTGCAATTCTGCAACTATTCTGCCACATTTAGTTTTTTGTCATTTTTATGTATAATATATATATATATATATAATTTAAAAAAAAGCTAATTTCAACCCCACGGGTGGTTTCTACTTCAAGCTACACATTTATATATTTATATATAATATATAGCAAATTATATAACAATATATATATATATATATATATATATATATATATATATATATATATATATATATATATATGTATATAAAATATATATTTAATATATTTTTATGTATTAATTTAATATTAAATATGTCATACATATTTTTATATATATATATTTTTTTTTTTTACATATTTTTTATTTAGCCATTGACAGCTCGATGCTGCTCCAGGCAAAAATAACCAAATAGCTTAAAACAACCACAAAGTCTTCTGTTAAAGTACGATATAATTATCTCCTAAGTGCAGAATAAAGAGACAAATTTACTTTCAATAAAAACGCCTATATGTCTATTTAAAATCTCTAAGTGTTGCATACAGGTGGAAAAAAAAGAAAAAATACAAAAGTGAGGATATGGGTTTGGCAGCGCACCTCTTTAATTTCTTCACACACTTCTCAGTCTAGCATCTCAAATCAAAGAACGCAAATTGCCGTGGAAAAGTTAGACAATTAGAAGCTGCACTTTCTTTTCTAGGTAACAGCTGCATAATCATATGCAAATTAGTTTTTGGGGGCTGTTATCAGTTACTTATGCGCACGGCGTGCTGGAAACAGCGCACGGCAATTTAACTCTCAAGTCAGTTATGCTGTGATTAGAAATAGCAGAAGCTAATGTACAGAGAATGATAAAGAGCCGGGCTCTAGCTGGTAGAAAAACCTCCTGGAAGACTGGAAACGATGTCTTTGGGTGGGATTGTCACTATGATAAAAAAAAAAAAAAGTTTTCCTTAGTGCTTAAGAACATTTTTAGGCTGGAACATGATCCAAGAAGTGATTTTTTTTAAGGAAAAAAACTACTTTTCCGTTTATGCTGCTCTACCTTCAGGCGATCACTTATCAGCAGGCAAATCAGCTTATTCATTGACCTCATGCCCTCTGGCACTCATTAGTGCAGCATGTGACAGTGATGGAAGGGTGGGCTTGTCGTGGAGTACGCCTCTCACACGGGGGATGCACGCTTCACAACTAGCGGGTGGCCAGATTAGTGTGTACCAGAGAGCGCTCTCTGCCCAGGGCAAGCTTTCTTTTTTTTTTTTTTCCAACCCTCCCCATCCCTACCAAAACCTCTATTACACCTTTTTTTTCCCCTGTCCGTTATTCTTTTCTTGTTACCCTGGATATCGAAGGAGAAACTAGGATTGGAGAGTGGCTGTGCTGAGTGATGTCATGTAGCTCAGGCAAGCACTCAAGGCATTATGAGTCCAACCTGCTGAGTGCACTGAAATGAGAGAAGATCAGCTGTGGCTTTCTAACTCTTTCCATAGCATCCTGGGCCATACACAGTGTGCCATCTTTGGAAAAAAAACCCCAGGGCTCCTGTGGCAGTCCATTTGTAGCGCAGTAGTTAAAGGACTAAAGCTCGGCCACCACAGTGCACCTCTTAGTACGTACTAGAGCAATAGCGGTAGCTTTAAATAAATCATTTATAAAACCTACATGACCATAAAACACTTAAGTTGTGATTATAGTATACCTGTTTTTTTGAAAACATCCAGCAGTGAGGTTTGTCTTCTGAAATGCACCTCCGTGTGAGGATGCTGCCAGACACATTTCAACAACCTGACAATCTGCTGGAGGAGCCGCTCAGCCTCACCTTGCTGCTGCAGAGAAACCCGGCTTTCAGGCCTCGCTGTCACCTGATGCCAGCGGCCAAAAGACTGAACAGAGTGGGTGTTGTGTGAGGAAGCGTCAAAAAAAAAAAAAAAAAAAAATGTGTGTTACTTTAAAAACCAAATACTACCCCGCCTCTAATGTCCTGTTGGCGAAGGAGCCACGGGATGCTCATTAATAATAATGATGGAAGTGTTACCCGATTGGCCCATGAATTAAGAATAAAGACGTTAAGATTAAAGGTTGTTTGGCCCGGGCTTCATCCATCATATTTACTGTTGCATCCACCATTATGTCTCAGATTAAAATGCATTACAAGTCAAGCGCTGGAGCCCACCTACATATTTAATTCTAATGAAAATAACTCTCTCAGTCTTTTTCATACATAAAAGGATCACATTTCTTAATTTTTTTCTTCCAGCACTTAAGATTTATCATTTATATCTAAAAGATTGTTGGGTCATTCCTTTTTTTACCCCTCACTTGTCAAACGGGGTGTAGAGGGGGTATAAGCACCAAACGGAGCAAGATGAATAAAGACAGTCCTATTATTTAGGATAAACAACGCTGACGGAGGGCATTGCAAGGACACTATAACCAAAGAAACAATGAGTCAGAATAGAGGCAAAAAAAGAAAGGACTGCACGGTCACTGAAGGGGCTAACGATAATGAAAAGGAGTCGGGCTAATTAAAAACAACCCAAGTAAGACACCATGAGAACAGGTGACCCAAAAACTAAACAAAAAGAACAGAGCTGCACCCAAATACACAAAACAAACACAAAAAAATCAATTAAATGTTCTGAATTTACTATAACAACCTCAAACTGAAGCAAACAGGACTATAAAAAAAGAAAAAAAAGTTTAGAAGAAACTAACCGGAGATAAACAGTGTATCTTTATTTTTAATACAATGAAATACAATTCTGAAACAATTTTTAATTGGTGGTTTTGCAATTTTGTTTCTCTGAGTCACTTTTTTCCAAACTTTGTTTATCTGTGTGCACATAAAAAGACACATTTTACAAGCCGTACGTCTTTATCCACTTTGAAATTGAATTTTCTCTGGTACAGACATTGTTATTAGCACAGTTGCTGTACAATTTTGGGGACTCTATGTTCAAATTCCCTCACTACTCCCTAACCCAAGGGTGGGAAAACTACGGCCTGGGGGCCATATGCGGCCTGTCACACTATTTAGTTTATAATTTAATGGGATAAATTATGATGATAGCCCTTATTATTGTTTTATTTTATAGTTTCTCTACATACATGGTGCGCTACAAATAAATTGACCTTTAGATGCAGAAAATTAGTTTCAAAATATATACATTTATTTTCAAAGCATGTTTTTGTCCAGATTGAATGCTGTTTCTTTCTCTTATGAGGTGGATTACGAAAACACGCCACACATTTACTCCCAGTCTGGGCCTTCGGTCAAATTTTAAGACCCTTTATGTCCGACAAGTCAAAAAGTTTGTCCACCCCTGCCTTAACTCCTAAAATACTAGATAGTGCAGTACCAGCTAGTACCACCAGGATTTTAATGTTGTTTGGACACATGCTCATATTTTTTTTCTTCTTAGCTCCAAATATGATGTCACCCATTTGCCGAAGGAAAAACGAATAATTTAACAAAAAATATTTCTGATTCCACTGTGTTCTGATGATGAAAACTTGAATAATTTATATTTAAAAAAATGAATTTAAATCCTTTTTTTAAAAACAAAAAAGTGTTCAAATGCAATGCATTGTGGTCTACATTCAATTCAGTAAGCACTAATGCACATTATGACTTTGTCCAAATTCCCACCCTAATCACTAACTACTAAGAAAACTATACAGTGCGGGACTATATAGTGCCCAGGATTTTCCGATGTTTTCTTACATTTATTTTACCCTAGGAAAAGAGAATTCTGGGTAAAAGTGTTATCCTTCCTGCTTTTGGTTTAGCAGAATCTCCTAGTATTAAATCAGCTTCCTCACCCCATAACACCAGTATGGGGGAGTGCAAATATCCAATATTGTCTTTTCTCCAATTCAATACTGTCTTTTGTTCAGCCAGTACGACAAGACCAAAGGTGGGAGCAGTGGTGTCAGGGTGGTGCGTCTGCGAAGGCTGTGAAGAATGACAAGAGCCAGGAAGTCCACAGAGAGAAGGTACATAACGGAATATCTCCAGCTCTAACAAGAATTTTAATTGGCTATTCAGTGTTATAATTACACTGACTGAGTAACAATTACGGCAAATATATGACCTTCAGTGTTGTTAACTGTAGTCAAATTGCCATTGCACTGATATGGGGATCTCAGAAAGAAATTATTCAATAACAAAATTACACTCTATTAGAAAAAAAAAAAAGGAAAAGGTTAGAACTTATGTTTGGCATCTTCTTGACTTAGTTTTATTTTAAAGCCTGCATTTATCAGATTTTTTCAGAACTTTTCCTATTAAGAAGTCATATGGTATATTTGGGATGAACACACAGCATCTTAATGGAACGCCATCATTATAGGTCACTTTGTTAACTGATGTGACTTTCAAGCGATGAAAGAAATGCCACCGGAAAGTGACACTTAGGCAAGGAAAAAGTGCTGAAGATTGCCTCGGAGTAAGCATTTTGCCTCTAGCAGTTCTCCTTTTAGCTCTTCTTTGGTTCTTTATAAAACCAGCGCACATCTAAGCCGCAGCACAGGCTCGGGAGGAACGCGGGAGGCAGTTAAGATGCTTTTTTTTTTTTTTTTTTTTNNTCCACAGATCAAAGTGTGAGTCTTTGTCCAGTTGGAGATCACTCAGTGACAATGGAACCTGGGACTGGCAGACTCAGCTCTTTTTCTTAGTAATGGTTTAATGCAGTTCTGTCACTAAACCTGTCAGAGCCTGTAAGAGCAGGACAGATGAGCAGCCAGTAGCTTATACATGCTTTTAGCGATGGGTTCTGTCAACAGCTGTACAAAGATGGTTACAAATATAGACTGATTCATAACATCGTGGTTGGAAAGTAACCACTTAAACCAGCACTGCACTACGAAGAAATTTCCTTTTACTTCCGAGACCCCTGCAGGTTTGGAGTGCAACTGCTGTGCATAAACACTTTTAACTGTTGGAGTAGTTTATGCATCTCTGCACAGATGAAGAGAAAAAGAAGTGAACTAAAAGTTTGTTTTCTGATGCAACTTGAAAACTTGGATTCAATCTCAACAAAAAGTGTAGTAAAAAGAAAATTTAGGACCATGTCAAAGATTTTAGTTAGTTTAATCAGAAGCAAGGAGGTTCAAAAGCATAGTTCTTAGAAAAATGAGGATTAGAAAAAGGCAACAGGATGATTAAAGCTAATTAAAAGTCCAATTACCCACTTTTTAAATAATAGCAATCAGCTTACTCACAAAGGGGTTCTAGGGCATCTAAGTTTTACCTTAATACAGCCATGTTTTAAGACCCACTTGTAGCCTTTTTCTCATAGTAAAATATCTATATAACATAATTTACAGTTAAAACTGTGTTTATGAGTATTTCTTGATTCAAATCATGTTGATCAGAAAACCAGATGCTTGAAAAAGCTCAAATTAATGAAGCATTCGCTGAAATGGGCGTGCCAAAGTCTATATTCTCCACTTCACGCACATCATTCTGCTTCATACCCAAGACCTTTATTTTCCTTGTCCGAGATGGCCTCTTGCTTAAAACTGTTTGACTGGATTGCTCGTCGTTATTTTTGCGCAGCTAATGTTAGCTTGAGGCTATAAGCTCCCAGCTACGAAGAGGAGGTGGGGTTGTTCCCAGTCAACAGTCCCAGAATTGTATTTCTAATGAGCTACTGCTACTGTGTCTTTAGGAGACTAAGATGACACATTCAAAGCTCTTTTCTGTATTTTTTTGTGTAGCTGTAGCTGATGTAGCATGTTGAAAACCAACGCTGATATATGTTACGCTCTTTCATCATCATTGAGCTCAGTAAAGCCTTAATAGTCACAGATGGATAGGGGCTGTTTACCGGTGAAAAACTGACAAATCTGTATGGGACACGCAGGTGACCCGCACAAAATATCAAGATCATAGAACGCTTAGTGAGACCATTTTTTCAACCCCACCAAATCCATTAGTGCTGTCCCCTTGACAAGTGTGTCCCTTCGCTCAGTCTGACTGTTAGAAATTAGATAATCAATGCAGAGTTTGCATGGGCATCCTACAGGCGTCTAACGGACACTTGCGTATCACTTGCACACTCAGCGTATGTAGCATTTTTGCGCAGTCGGTAAGTGGCCAGTACTCTCATCGTGCTGACAACTGGAGTGTGGCGTCAGGACACTGTACAACAACAACTTAACCCAAATGTCATAAGTGTGTGTGGCTTACAGTATATTTGCCTTACAAATGCTTCACAATACACTTATATGCACCACAGTGGTATGTTCCCTTTTTGTGAGGTCTCTAGAGACAGCCATCTTTTAAGACGCTCTTCTTTACGAGCCTCCGGACTTGACTGGCCAAAAACTTAAAGCCAGAGCAGTCCGGTACGGTATTTTGAGTGTTTTCATTGTAAAATGGACCCAGTTCCGAACCATACCTTTTGGGTTTGTAGGTACAAGTGGAATGTAATGGTAGAGCCACTGTAGTCACCCATTTATTGGCAGAAAGTGATGACGATAGAAAGCGCCAATATAGTGCTCATTTAAGCTAACATTTCCAGCGATTGTGAGCATTTAGGTTTTTTGCTGTTTCAATCCCACCCACAATCTTTTTTTAAAGCAACATTAAATTCCTGTTATACACAATGTACCAGAAGTAAAGCAAGAAAAAGACGAGCAGCTGGATGCTCTAGAAACGAAGTTAAAGTACCCGTATCCGTGACTAAAGCTGCATTCACAGAGAGCATGATTTGAACATCAGGGGTGTCCAGTTTTAATGTTAAGTCAATGTACAGACACAATCAGAAGTTCTACTGCAGGTTTTGAGCACGAAAAGTGGTGCGTTGGTCTGACTGCAGTGCATTTTGGGCATTGCGGCATGACCCAGGACTGTCAAAAAGGGTTGAGACTTTTCCTTCTTGCTTTAGTATAAAATGTCATATTAAAACTTTACACAAAACAATTAGCATAGCAATACGTCAAACTGAAAGTGTGAATCATTTCAACTCCTACGAGTATTGCACAAACAGGGTCAAATCCTTGAAGCGGATCGCATTAATCTACAGTAGGCTGAGGAAGGAGTGGAAGTGTTGGCAGCTTGATCCTGAAACACAAACCTATATCAGATGCTTTTTTTTCTTCAGAGTTCTTTCTACAGAAGTCGACACTGCCAGAGTCACCGAACATATAAACAGGGCAACCACCAGCAGCAGGGTGTCAACTAGAAATGAAACAGTTCCCATTCTCCCCATTATAGACTGTGTAGTACGTGCTCCTCAGGTAAAATAAGTGCATGCAGCCTACAGTGAGAAACTGTGCAACCTGTGCAGCACTTTCTCCCCTTTTGTCATCGAATGATACAAACAGCCAACGCATGGCTCTGATGTGTGTCCT